>NC_045739.1:8583240-8583361 GCF_008692095.1 Etheostoma spectabile
TAAAATTTTAAAGTTGACCTCTTTCACCTTTGGAAGAAGTGGGAATGAGTTATAGCTTGTCCTTATTTTCTTAACCTCTCCATCACCAAAGTCTTTCAACATATATTTTCTTCTAACTGGA
>NC_045739.1:8583371-8583719 GCF_008692095.1 Etheostoma spectabile
AGGATAGAACTCATTCAACAGAATATTTCTGATAACTTTGTTGGTACATTTATAGTCGCGGAAAGGAATTCCCTTTAAGCAGAGCTGCCTCAGACCAGGAGAAACCCTGGAGTATTTCATGTCTTCTCTCACCATTGATTTCAGAGGCATTGGTATAGCTTTCACCCATCTATCATACCACTTGGCATTGCATTGGAGTTGATACTTCTCACAAAACTCCTCGTGCTGTAACAAGACCCCATTACTGTCCAGAAAATGAGCAATTGCCCAGATTCCTCTGGAATTCCATTCCTCCATACAGATTTTCTGCCTACCAATATGTACCTATTATTCCAAACTGGGGTATTG
>NC_045739.1:8583729-8603272 GCF_008692095.1 Etheostoma spectabile
AAAATTATGTTTATAGATCAACTTCCAATAGAGAAGAACCTGCTGATGGAACGAGGAGAGTTTGATTGGCAGAGAACTACAATCAAAGTCACATCGCAGAAGAAAGTCAATTCCACCCATCTTGGAGAATATTAGATTGGAGACACTAAACCAAAAGGATTGCTTGTTATTGATAAAAGATTTTAACCATTTCAAGTATCTGTATCTGTTTACCACATGAATTATCTGTATCCGGATCCGTACTTGGACTGGGCGGGGCCTAAACCGGAAGTGGTCAAATTTAACCCGGACGTGGGTCGGGTTCTCTTGAAATGTGCAGGGCTTTAACCGGTATGTTATTTAAGCATGCATTGATTTAGGAGTTGATCAAAATTTTGTTATTTTATTGCTGATTTGAAAACTATTTACATGACAGCATCGAGCTTCAGATCAATGGTGTTGTCATGGTAACAAACAACAGAACACAATGAATACAACACATGCGGTTGCTTATAAGTAAAATGTAATGACCAAGAGTTTTCATACTCAATAAACTTTCTTTTTTTAACTTTTTATTTTTATGATTAGTGTGAATTATTTTTTTATTTTTATTTTTATTTATTTTTTTATTTCCCAGCAGGTATGTGTGTGTGTGTGTGTGTGTGTGTGTGTGTGTGTGTGTGTGTGTGTGTGTGTGTGTGTGTGTGTGTGTGTGTGTGTGTGTGTGTGTGGTGTGAGTAAAGAGAGACACATAGAGAGAGGGCGGGGGCAGCTGACAGTAAAAAAAAAAAAATCTCCGATGGCAGAGACGCAGCGGGAGTTGCATTTAAAACAAGCAGCACGTCTGAAACCCCCGTTCCCCAGAAATCTACTGGTTACTATGTAAGGACTACAAAACGAAGTTAAAAACAAACCTGAAGCTGAAGAAACCCTAAACGTTAACGGAACAGATCCGCAGACCCGACTGACTGACGGAGCGGGAGCTGGAGCGAGAGAGAGAGAGAGAGAGCGGAGAGAGAGAGAGAGAGGCCGAGGGAGCACATTTCTCCATGTTCTGTGTGTGTGTGACTGATCTGAGCGGGTTTGTAGGGGGGGGGGCGCTGTGATTATCACAGAACGCTGCGCGGGCAGTTGAGGAGTTGTATTCAATCCGAGCACGGATATTGACTCATATTACTCGTATAATACTTGTACTCGGCAAAAGTGCGTTATCCGTACGGATACTCGTTTCAGCCGGCTACTCGGATCACCCCTATTATCTTAACTAAAAGTTCAAGTCTAATCATCACTGTTTTCATTGATCTTTTATTGATGGTTTTAAATATCAATAATTCAATAGGCTACATTCAATTGTGTAAAAAAAATATATATACATATATGAATACATAGAAATTACAATTCAATTAGACGAAAAATATAGCCCATTGTTATGTTTTCAAGTTTCAGGGTGGAGGGATAAAGAGACACAAACGTAGTCTAGCCTATAGCATAACCCACAGATATTTACACACACCCTACTGTGCATTTTCACAATTTAAAATAAATGTTCTGTCACAATTGAGTCATTAAATGTAGGCTAATTTCTACACCACTGAAGAGTTTCCCCATTGTTTATTTGGATTTATGTTGCATCGCAAGCATGAATCACAATGATCCAACATTAAGAACTCAGCATCATGTGCAAGTACACTGCTCACTCCTGCCTGAGAAGTAGGGCACAGAGGGCTGCAGTCCACCGGAGCTGCCTCAGCTCTCTCCGGGAGACTCTTCAAAAGCATCTCCTTGTTTCCGGAGGCGAGGTCACCTCACAAGCCCTCCTTAAAGTGAGCATGGCTTTGCTCTCCTCCTTCTCAAAGTTTATTTGAGGGCATGCTTTATTGAGACTGAGCTGTTCATATATGTCAGATTTACAGCAGTGCTGCTTCTATTTGTTTCTATGGACACTGGAGGTAAAGTTGCTCTGATTGGCTGCTTGGCTCAGCCAGTCTCGGGTCTATTTCCTGACGGCGGTGGTGCTGTTGCTGCGCTGGTAGAACAGCACATAGGCTTGGTTGGTCTGAAGCTGGTTCTCTGAGACTGGAGTCACACTGTAGGTGGGTAGATGGAGAGTAATCATCAGAACCAGCTCCAGGTTTATATAGTAAGTGTCTCAATACCAATGACCCACAGACACAGTTGGGCTGTTGTAAATAGATTATGTCGTTAGCAGGGCATTGCATATTAAAACAAAATGATTTGGGTGCAGGCAGGTCTCACCTGGAGTCATTATAGAAGCACCACCCATTTTCATCTGAACAGCAGGCTGTGTAGTGGCCCATGTTTACCGTGCCGGCATGGTTACATATTGCGTATAAATCATACAGAACTGGGCCTGTGGAGACATACATAGATGTGATGACTCACTCATTATATTTTTTAGAACTACCATTGTGTCAGTGTTGTGTTATTTATTTGTTTGAATAATGGAATAATCAACCTATTGTAAGAAAACCTCTTATAGTATTTGACAGTAATGCACATGGTTGAATCAAGCATGCATGTAGGAAATATTGCACAGATGGTAAAATAGATGAGACAAACTAAAAGAAAGGTTTGGATTTGTTACCACAGTCGACAGGCCCGTAGCATCCAAGGTCCAGGTTAGTGATCGGGAAGGACACATACACTGTGCTTTTACTGATAGACCACCGTGACGTGGTAAAGCGGTTCAGATCTGATTTAGACTGTCAAGCATCATCATAACTTCTGACATAAAATCATCACTTGTTAACTTCTGACATAAAATCATCACTTGTTAACTTCTGACATAAAATCATCACTTGTTAACTTCTGACATGAAATCATCACTTGTTAATAAGGTTAATAGTAAGAGTTGTTGCCAAGGATACGGATCACAATAACCTGGGGAAACCTCTGGATGGAAAGTCGCTTTGTGCACTCTGTATGCCTGTTACACCTCTCGCACATCTGAAACACACATAAAAAAATGCTTATTGAAGGTTTCATCTGCAACTGTTGTTATTTGTGTTTGCGTTGTCTGATGTTTATGAATATATTTTATTGCATTGTTTTATCTACTGATGCTCTATTACTGTACTCTATTTTACTTTTGTACCTCTCATCATTTATTTCTGTTACTTTCTACACTTCTCTTTTTATCTTTGTTGTTTCTATTGTAGGCTACTCCTGCAAAAACTGAATTTCCCCACTGGGGGTCAGTAAAGGTGTATGTTCTGTTGTTTCTTTTACCATGAATTTTTACCATGATTTTTTTTTAAATGAGTCAAATGAATAAAAGTATGGGTTACAGATGGATTAAAAACATCTGTTTTGTACAAAACCATTCCTAGCTGACAGAGTCCGTGTCATTGATCCCAAAGTTAGAGACACATTAATGTCCATGTTTTGCACTCTCTGTGTTAACTTACTGGTGAATTGTCTTTGTCCAGTTTCTCCTCCTGAGAGAAGAGCTCCAGGCACTCCCTCAGCGAGACCTGCCCAGCAGAGCTTCTCTTGGGGATGGGCAGCGACAGATCGCAGAACACATCGAATGTGTTGGAGTAGTGGGAGCACACTGAGCAATGCAGCGAGCTCCTCAGCTGGCCCGAGAACAGGTCTGGGAGGAGGGTGGAAGGAATCAACAGTGGGTTGCCTTCATTTCTGCTATAATGCTGATGAGTCACCATGACTGGATTGCTCTACTCACCTACTATTCTGCTGTCATCTCTCTCTAAGTGCTTCTTCCACATGGCAGCTGCCTCTTCTGAAATCCTAAGGGAGGGGATGAAGGAAAGAGATATTTGGTCACACCAAGGACATCAAAGTTTCAAGAACAGAATCTTTTCCGCAAAATCACACACACCGAAATCTGGCAAATTTTTGTACAGGCTCCTTCCCTGTTCGCCGAACGTAGGGTCTGCGGTTGATTTCTGTGTGCAGCTTGTCCAATAGGAACCTAAGGAACTCTTGCGCATCCTGTTGACTGGTTAAACACAGAGACAGAGACTTCCTTAATGTCACGTTCACAGGCAGCTATTTCTATACAAGTCTCACCTTCAAAATCAATCTATACTCAAGGCAAAGTGGAAAATGAATACAGTTCCTCTCTTGTCCTTGAAACAGTTATGCTGATATGGAAATGGATATCGTGTTGCATTCTATTCAAGTTTCATGAAAAGATGCAGCTAACCTTGAGGGGAAAGAGAAACTTTATCTGTTCTCACCTGTATCCACTGAAGTAAGGCACTGCTTCTTTAAATATACTGTAAAACTGTCGTGGATTTACAACTGTGTCCCCTTCATTTACGTCCCAAAGGCCTGACAGCACCTGAGAGAAAGCTAGCACAGGAAGACAGGGAGGAATGAGAAAAGATGAAAAAAAACATAAAAGTAAGAGGAGGGAAAATTAGGAACATACCCTCCATGAGCTTAGCCTCCTCTTTGGAGAACTTCTCATCCCTGTAGGCCATGAGGAGGCTGTAGTCCCGTAGGCCACGTGTGTGAGACAAACATTGGACTACTGCGTTTAGGAAACACTAAGTTGGAGACAAAGTATATGAAGAAAGTGAGCATGTTTATGTAAATTTATATTATTTTAAAGGACTTTTCTTAAAACATCCTTTAACACTTACTGTGTTTCCTATGTTTCTAAGGCCAACCCTTCCACTTCCTATGGTGAGCTGTGTTTTCTGGAAAATAAAGACAACACATGAAGCTATTGACCCAAACTCTACCAACAACACAGCCTATTTTAATTTGTAGAAACATGGTTCACTTTATGTGTACCCTATATGACCCCCGGCTGTGTCTCTATGACATGTTACGTGTTCTCTCTGACTTAACACCGTCGGTACAGCGTGTACAGGCAGCATTGGGAGAACAGATTTAGCCTTCTTATCCCATTAGCGTAAAAGAAAGGCAAGCTGGAGGTCAGACTGAATCATTCATCCTATTAAAGACCAAGGAGTGCTGACAGGGGCTCAAACATGTGTGTTGGATTGTACTCTACATTAATTACTTTACACAACATTTCAGCCTGTGTTAGATTGTTAAGACCCCCAGCCTTGAAAGTTTGAGCATAAATTAAAAGGACGTTGTACTCTGCACACCTCGTTGTCGGCCACCAGAAGCAGGCCCATCAGTGAGGTGTAGAGGACAGACTGGGAGATGTCGGCTGTTTCTCTCTGGAGTCCGTTCTGAGAGACCAGGGTTCGACACAGGGCCTCACAAGAGCCCTCAACGTTGACGCCACTGGCTCCGGGCATCCTATTTTACTGGTACACCTCAGAATTTTTTACCACTTCACCTGAGACAGATAGAAGACAGACACCTCAAACTGGGAAGGTTGCACCACCTCAGGTTTCTTTCACATAAAGTGTTAAAGGTGAGCAGAATGTGTTGGTAGTAAAAAAAAAAAAAAAAATGACGAGGGATGTTATTCACAGATGAGAGCAAAAGAACAGGATATATTTGCTAAGCAGCATTCCTTTTAGGGTAAATCCTCATCTTGCATAGATCCATGTTGATCTACCTTGCCTCACGATTCCGTCTCATGATTACAACACAAGTCAAGGTCTGACAGACCTCGATAAATCCAGATATTAACATATATGCTTCAGGACACATATTAACAAAAAGAGATGATTTCTGGAGACCTCACCTCAAGTGCTCATTGACTAAAGGGTCAAGTGCTAAACCCATAAAACAGAATATGCAAACTCTCACAACCAGGGTTTGTTCTGAGACGTTATCAAAGCCAAATTGACACTCTAATTAGGGTTTTCAGCAGGTAAAGAGTAAAATCTTGCTAGTTTGCAAATAATTCCTGACAAATAGTATAACAGTAGCAAATAAACACAGCGGTTTGGACTCACCTGATCACTTGGTCACTCTATCTGTGGACAAACTGTCCCAACCAAACAGTTCCCATCACCTGCTGAGCTGTTAAAAATGCATAAGGGGACATCTACTGTTTCACTGTGTGACTGTAGTCTAGAACTGAAAGTCTCCCTCTCTCTCCCTCACTGGTGTCAAGGCAGAGGAGAAGAGAGAGAGGGGGGGAGGATAATCATCACTAATCTTTTATTTGTGGATCTTGTTGTCTATACTTAGACTTGTCTTTGTGTACTCCCGAGTAGCTCAAAAAAACTTTCAAGTGTCAGTTTATTAAAAAAAATAAAATAAAATAAAACGAAAATACATTACATACACCGTAAATTCACATTCAGTAATACTGTTCTCTAGCTGTACAGTTAACATCCCCACAATCACACAATCCATCAGCAAAAGGAGGAAATGACTAAATCCATATAGGAAATTCTACGTGTAAGCAAGCGCAATCATCTTTTCACAAACCATATTTACCACATGACAATATAACCATATCACAAGTCCATATTTTATTCTCTCCAATGTCAATGTACAGATCCATAGACACTCCCCAGGCCTGCTGATCATCAGTCAGCGACTGGTGTGGTCTGCCATTTCTGTGTCTGAGCTGAGGCTGAGATCGGCTATGTGATACAGGGCGGGATCAGGGAGAGGGGAGAGCTGCGACTGGATGGGGTGAGCGCTTCTGTCCCGTGACCGGACAATCGCTTGGCGCAGACAAGTGATCCACTGCTGCTTGCTGAAGGAGTCGTTGGCTTGCAGGCTGTATGGGTGAGCTTTGGAGCGCCCTCTGCTGCTCACACGGAAACAGTTCTTCACTGGGAGATGTATGGACAGAGAGGAATAGGAGGAAGGAAATTAAATGGAATCAAAGTTGTAGGTATTCACTAATGGGTTGGAGTGGCACGGCTTTCTCTCAATCTATGGGTTTGGTTGTAGCCTGAGTTACACCCTCCTTTATCTGGCAAACGTGAAACAAAAGATGGAAATAAACCTGAAAAAAATATACTTTAATAAAGTATGTAAATTTAAAAGAATTCACACATGTGCCATATACATTACTGTAGTGTTGAAACAGTTGATCATTTAGCAGGTGATCATTTAGCTGGTTAAAGCATCTAAATTTAGACCTTTTGCTATTTATATCAATTATCTGATTTATAGGGCTGTAACGATACACCAAACTTTGGTTTGGTTCACGATTTTTGACCCACGATTCGATACAAACCTCAAAACTTTTTTTGGGGGGTGGGGGGGTGGGGGGGGGGTCCTAATACAACATTTTTTCTGCCACATGGCATCGTTTTGTCATTTATTACATCCCAGTTTGCAATACAACACACACCTTATTTGTTGATATTGATTGATTTCATGATGTTGGTATGCACTTGTTACCTTTATCATTTCCTCCAGTGAAGGCTCCCCTGAAGGTGCCCCCTCCACCAGCCTCCCCATCTGGGATCTCCTCCAGATTTATCAAGTTGTTGGGCAGAGGCTGTCTGTACACATGGAATAGCTGTCCTCCGTCTCTGTCCTCCCCCGGCCTGGTCAGCACCAACGCCAGCTCAAACAGGAATACATGCAGCCGCTGACAGAGGAGGGACACACACACACACACACGTTTTTACGTAGTTATAAAAATCCTCCATTATTCAGACATTAAGAGTAACATCTTTGGCAGGGTTACAAAACAAGATCATACAAAGTGCAGTTTTAAAATAAAGGGTCACACAGGGCTCATATAAAGATCAGAGAAGAGCAAAGGTCTGTTAGAATATGGCTCCACCTGTCAGTTAAAACTTATACAAATCCACAACCAAAGGTCAATCAAAGGAACCCTAGAGTAGTTAAACATAAAAAGAGAGAGCCGCTACCTGGCCCTTGGTGTTCTTGAGCTCTCCGTGGCAGTAGAGGAAGCGCGACAGCTGGATTTCTGGCAGTCTCTGACTCTCTTCGAGGTAGATGAGACCCCGCCTGTAGAACTGACACTCCGCCTCTCCTGTCTTCTTGTTCACCTCTGCCACAATGCTGTGGATCAGCTCCAACTAAACAGAACAAAGTAGTCTTACACAAAATGAAGGTATTTTGTGTGTCATCTTGGGGATGAAAACAGCATGTAAGATCTTGGTTGGGTTCTGAATAGAAAATGACTCAAACTATATATTAAAGCAATGGGTAAACATACATACATTTACTATGATAGCATCCTGTTTCATGTGTACACTTTTAATGTCCACATTAAAAGACTACAGGCGAGTCAAATGCATAGGTGTCTATTGAACTTATTTTCCCTTTATCATTCCTCAAGTCATCTATAGTATAAAGTAGAAGTGTGAATCTTCACTGATCTCCCGATTCAATTGCGATTATCATGTCAGCGAGGCGATATCTCGATGCATCCCAATGCATCAAATACATTGTGTTATAAAGCCATGTTGGATATTTAATTCATAGCTTTTCAAGCTTCAAAAACAAAACATTCTGCAGTGCTCTAATACTAAATGAATTGGATAAATAAAACTACAGCACTGAGCACATGACACTTCCTGAATGTGCAAAACATAACAGAATATGTAAACAGAAATGTTGTTAGGCCTACAATAAATTGTAACCAGAAATAATTGATTATGGCCCGGCTGATATCAATGCAGCGTTGTCCATGTCCGCGATGCATTGATTATTTTTACACCTCTAGTATAAAGTCATTGCGGACCAGCTGAACTGCTGAACATGTCAGTCACAGAATCCCTGGCTACTGAAGTTCATGTTTCAAAAAACTATTTTCTCTTGCTGCCTTTAGGAGGCGCAAATGTGCAAAGTATTTTAGAACTTTAAACCAAAATGTCTGATGGATTTCATACTTAGGAAAGAAAAGCATAAAACCTATAAAACTTATAAAGCCTTAAATGAACAATATTTCTTCTGTACTAATGGATATTTGAACAGTGCTGCATTTTAATCATATGAATTAGTGTGTTATAATCAAGAGCAAGCTGACCACCTATAAGAAACATTTGTAGCAATACATAATTAGAGGTTTACTGTGTTTGAGACATTACTAACACTTTATAAAAACAGTATTAATACATTGTAAATTAATAGTTAATTAAACTTAAGTTATTCTTTTCTGTTAGACAATGAAATGATCATTTAAAATGTTAATTATCAGTAATGTGTGACAATTAACAACAAATAACATAGTATGTGTTAATGTATTATTAGTTTATCCAATAATTAGTTCATACATTTCCATAGATAATACTTTGTCAATGGTTAATAGTTGTTTTGTAAGCCATCTATAAAACAACTAATGCTTCTAATACATTGGTAATGACTAATAAGTGGCTTATAAGGCATCAAGTAAAATTATTTGGCCCAAATAAATATTTTGTTGGTGATTTATAACAGACATCAATTATTGTACTATTTGTGCACTGATAATATCTATCTAAATAATGTTTATAGATGCTTTGCAAACTATTTATTAACCATAAACAAGGTACTATAATCCTCTTTACAGTTAAAACAGTATATCGTAAACAAATCCTGTAAATAATATATAAAATTTTATGTGTACAATAAACTGTTAAAATAAATGAAACCCTTATTAATAATAAATAAGCATTATTAGTTCTCATTTTATTGTTTGTTAACAGTAAAATTAACTGAAGTTTAATTAACCATCATTTACCATTTACTAGTGATGATTATTGTTAAGGAAACCTTTTATTAGTTCATGTAAAGGAAAACTCAGTTCCATCTAAACAGCTCTTGTATTAACTGCCAATGTGGAAATCATTCAGAAGAACCTTCTAAATAAATCCTGAACACGAATGTGTAGGACATCAACTTACAGCATCAGACAACGTGTCTTCATCTGGGTGCTCTGGAGGCGTGCACTTCTGTATCTCTTTCAACAGGAGGGGGTATTTGACCAAACGGCTCCGAGGGAGATCCAGGAAGTTCCACAGGTCCAGTTTCCTACTAAAAGAAGACTCCTGACACAAGCGCAGGAAGTGCTCCACTTTTTTCTCGTTCTTTTTCTGGTCCAGCAGCGCTTTGGCCCACACCTGGTTACAGCAGTATGTAACGTAGGCCTCCAGGCAAGGAAACTGCAGACAAAGGAGAACGTGTAGCCAGTCAACCAGGTGTCCTGAGACTGCCCGATAAAATGAAGATTCCATTAAAATAAAAAAAAGAAGCAGAGAATAACACAGACTGAACTCAGTGACTGTGATTTGGAGAGGAACATAATAAGGTAAAAACAGGAACTGGAGAAAGTGACGGTGGGTTGTGCCATTTTCTCTTTTTTATCTCTCAGTCATTGGTTTCCATGGAAATACTCACCCAGTTCATCAGAGTAGGCCCCACCTCTCCGACTGTTTTCTCTAATCCCCTCAGCCGCTCAAGACGAAACAGAAGATCTGGTGTGAAATAAAGATGGCACACGCATACTGTTGAATTCTTATAGATTTTTTTCTGACTGAATGCCTGGGTTACTACAGCTCAGAGACAGATGAACATCACACTCAACTCCTTCTACCTCCTTTACTTAAAGACTAGCATCATCTGCCAAATCTCACTCAGGTATAGCATGCAACCACAAGTAAAATAAATGAGCACTCTCCCTGAAAGGCTTTCCATTTTTGATTTTGGGTATGAACAACACAGTTAAAATCAATATCTCAGTCAACCAGGTCATAGTTCCAGGGAAGATGCATATGTATTATAAAAATTGATGTTTAATGCAGTGGCGGTCCACTGTTATGAATCTTATCAAAGAAAACCCATCATATATGAATTGCAAAATCTTCAACATGACAGTTGATAACCAAAATTGAATTTACTTGGAATCGTTAATTTGGACAGAACAGTGTGAAACAATGAAAGTCAACAAATGATATTTAACTTTTCAGTCAGCCATAATTACCTTATACATGATTAGGAAATAAGGGGGTTGATAATAATAATAAAACGTTTATTTGATAGAGCACTTTTTACACATGCTTCCCATGATAAACCTTGTTAAAATATCGTAAGATCTAAACAGAAAATGAGAAAGAAGATATAAAATACCAAAGGAAATAAAATATTACCCCTTTTAGGACAAAAGCTGCACCAGCGAGTCCAAGCAATGTTTTGACAACACTACTATTCAAAAAGCGATATTACAAAATATACTATTTCATCAATATATTAAGCTGCTTTTGTGAACCTAGCACTTTTGTAAACTTCTTTCAAGCACCAAAAAAATTGAGTGCAGCTATGTTTCCTCAAAAGATTTGAGAAATTTCAAAAAGCTTTAGGGCCAAATTATCTCTTTACACGTTGCTCTGGAACAAATTTGGGCTTCACTTTACAGAAAGCAGAGTTTTGCCATGAAACACATGGGGATCAGTTATATGCAAATACCCTTAAAAGGGGAATTTCAGAAGAAATGTTAAATGCCCTTAGACGTCAGAGGGTTAAAGACTTAAAAACCCAGAGTTTGAACAATGAGACAAATGGGAGAATGTGCATTGCAGAGAGATGGTTTACCTTGATGGAGAGGAATGAGAGAGTCCAGTGTACCAAAGATCTGTCCAAGCTCACTCTCTGTCAGGATGTCCAACTTCAGCATGGGCTCATAGTACACCTGGTAGCACATAGAGACCAGGAGGCAAAGGTAAGGAAAGAACAAATGCAGTACCATAACAAATGCGAGAAGCTCAGATCAGCAAAATGGCTCTGATATTAATATTTTAATAATCGAGATGACATGCTATTGTTTTAGTCAACAAGTACCTTCTTGACCAGACTGAGGTCCTCAATGAGTTGTTTCTCACCCTGAGTCAGCTCATAGATCACCTGCAGGAGACACACGCACACTGACATGTGGACACAAGCACATGCAAACACACGCCTGGATACAATGTGAAATCCACAGAGGCAGACAGCATGAGCTCTCACAGCTGATTGTTCAATAAAGGAAGTTGGGTGCCAGCTCACATCCTCTTTCAAAATCCCTGTGCAGTGTAGAGCTGCTTCACAGATGTAAAGGGTAGGCACTAGTCACACTCCAACCACAGCCTCACAACTTGACCCACATACCCTCCAAAAAACAAATAATATTAAATAACCTAGAGCTGGGCGATATAGAGAAAATCAAATATCACAATGTTTTTGACCAAATACATCGATATTGCGGCAATATTATAGGGTTGACTATTGGCGCTTTTACAAAATATTGACACAATGAGATTTTTTATAACTAATCATCAGTAACGTGGATATAATCACTAAATGGGTAATGGCAAATAAAAGAAGAGCTATAACAGTCTGATAAGTTTCGAAAATTACGTCACTTTACTGTGATGTTGCCTAAAAAAAACGGAAAAGACAACACTTGTTGCGATATTGAACATTTTAGACGAGATCTAGCCTCATACAGTATATCGATACAGGATATTGATATAATATCAATATATTGCCCAGCCCAAAATAACCCTGCAGAAAGTTTAGTCCGTGCAGCTCGCACCTCTTGTCGTTTGATCTCCTTTGCAGTGAGGTCATGACTCTCCACAGTATCACTCCAACATTGGCTGTTGCGTCGGCGTGGAAACGACGAGGCCTTCGTGCGAGCGCGCAGGGGCGCCGGGGGCAAAGGTCGAGCCTCTGTGCGGAAACTTATGGACCGCTGTGAAAATAGTAGTAGTTGAAGGTTGTTAGCTGTTCATTTTGCATAAGAGGTGTGTCCGTGTGTTTGTGACTCGTTACCGAAATGGACAGTCCAAAGCGTTTCAGAGCAGGGGTCTTCACCGGGGTTATGACACCTGTTAGGCTGTTGGACTTAACCACAGGTTTGACCCTTTTATTACTGGGCTCCTAAAAAGAAGTCAACATTAAAAAAAGGTAAGAATCCAGCTTTGACACGTTTGAACCAAATGATCTTCAAGCTTATCAGGGTGGGTCGTTCCTCCAACTATTACTGACGGTACATTAGAAGACTTTAAAACAACTGAATGCACATCTTCTACCTGCAAAAGAGAAACACCTCACCTCTGAATCCCTCATGTGGTCAGACATCTCCGCCTCCTCATCCTCCTCTTCATCCTAATAAAACACAACAGGGCATAAATAACAGAATAAAAAAAAAGTTTACTTGAGAAAAATGTGTGTGTTAAGGAAAGAGAGAGATGTCGAGAAGGGTGAGATGTTGCATGGTGCGGATCTCTCATTTCCTGTGTGACTCTTTCAAAGAGGAAGAAGGGTTGAAGCTGTGCCTCTGTAGTAAAACACAAGACGCCTGTTTTGTACCACACAAACCATATCAGCTGTATAGTCAGCGTAGTATCAGAGTAAGATGTATTTAAATACGTGCAGTAAAAATGTATGCATTCATTATACATGTAGTAAAGATAACAGCAAAACAAATAATCACAAAAAGTGGAAAATCAGTGGCTAAAATGTGGCAGGACTGACTGGTATGAAACATTTAGAGGCTTGTGTATTCGGGGAGCTTGTGGCTGCACAGCCAAACATGAAGTTCACATCTCTCGCCAGCTCTGCACTCAGCATTGTGGTCACAAAGGTAATGTTGACTAACTTCCGCTAGTTACAGGGAGAGACTCGAAGATAAAGAAGAGGCACTAGGGTTTTAACGGTGAATGTGACATATCACTCACCTCTATGATTCTGATAACAGGCTCAGGGTCTTGTTTTCTCTTCTTCTAAAAAGAAGAAATTTACGAGACAGTGAGTTTCTTGGTTTTTAAGAGAGTGCCCATGTAGGTTTTAGATAAGAAATAAAGGTAGATGGCGTGACTGACCCCAGCATGGTCACAGGGGATGGACTGTGTCTCTGCAGACCTAAAAAAAGGCAAAAGCCAGACCCATAGATATTAAGTTGTTTTCCTTGACATAGATCTTAGAAAAAAACACTTTGAGTAGCTGACTGAATCCTAGTTCCTAATGTGCCTTTGTGATTCATTTAATAGATTTGTGTCTGAATTTACAGAAAAGTACATTTAAATAAAGATTAACACTTAAGTACTGAACATTTAGGGTTAACCTTTACCACTGAACCAGATGTGTACCAACTTCAAACACTATTTGTCTCCTACACATAAGTATACTATACTCTTAGATTTTGAAGCTTGCCTCAGTCTGATTTAAGCATTAATATACAGTATGTGGTACCCTAAAGTAGAAAAAGGTAATACAAATAAGTTACCATACCAGGAAGTCCTTGTTTCACCGGTCTCCTCCACGTCCATCTTTTGTCTTCAATGCATCTTTACAGAAACATCACACACTCTCAAAATACAAGGGTTGACATCCAAATTCACAGCAGTCTTTTCTGTTTCAGTAACATACGAGTTCTTTGCATGGAGCTCGTCAGAGTTCAGTGCACTTCTTCCTCATCTCACACCAGACCACATCCTTTAGGGTTGCACATACTCATGTATCCGCTCTGAGGCTTTAAAACTCGACTGGTTCTAACCTATCATACCAACAAAAACAGATCGAACTTTAACATCACTTTGTAGATTTATAGTTTAATATAAAAATGTAATACGTCAGTCATCCAGGACTTATTTTACTGCATACTCTGCATAAAAAAAAATATTTAAAAAAAAGAAATCCAAATAGGTCGTTTTTAAAGAGTTTCACAGGTGGGCGTTTAGCTGATTTAGGTTGTGTTTCCCGGATACGCTCTACAGCACTTCTGATGAAACCGGCAGAAGCAGGTCAGACAGGAAAAACACAAAAGTATCTGACACCTTCAAATTGTTGTTTGATTAAAAGTATTAAACAAATAATCTACACAAAGTCAAATAACCACACAAATGCAGGAGAGTTTTTACATGTTTATTCACTATCACACTAAGTGCTCCCGTTTCAAGACCCATCTCATTGCCTTGCTCTTATACTGTAATGTCATTTAGAGTTAACAAAGTAGAAAGAAGAGAGTTTATGATCTACACGGTGTGTGCACCAAAACTGTTGCGCCCCCCCCCCCCCAAAAAAAAATAAAACAGAAATGAACAAAACACATGAAATACAAAGAAAACTGATGTCCTGTGCAAGAGCCCCTCCAAAGCCAGAGTGTTAGTTGAGGTGGGTGTAGTGGTGCCTCAAACAGGCAAGGGTTCATATTATGCCAGCATGAGATACTCCGATTACTTTCGAGCCGGGAGGGGCTGTTGACTCGGGTTTAGCTGTGTCCTCAGGTGCTCCTAGTTTCAAATGTGGGGTCCCGGGTAGAATTAAGGGCAATTTCTGGGATTCTTGGCCGAGGTTTTTATTTAATGGAGGTGCATCTTTTATAAAAAAAAGAATTTAAAAGGAAAAAAAACAGTAATGTGGAACCAGGTCTATGAGACAGGGGTTGGAAGAGGGAAGAGAGCAAGTAGAGTGGAGGGGAGACAGTTGGCTGGATTAAAAAGATCCCAGATATAGTGCTGAAGGCTAGTTAAGAGTTTGAGGATATTTTAATGGGACTCTGGCTGGGCTTTGGAGTACCAAGAGAACACTACTGTTTAGAATCAAACTGAGCGGAACGGTTCTGCTACTGAGAAACATTGAGGTCCAGTATACATGCTCCCTTCCTCCAATGAACCCCCCTCCCTCCCCCCGTTCCCACAGACAACCAACAACTGGATACCTAACACACATACAATTAACCTTAAGTCAGCTTACTGGGGCTATGTACACTCAGGCACAGGTTTACACAAACCACAGGCCTAAAAAAACAAAAACTGATTGATCCAATAGAGCTGACCTGGATCAACCCACCCATCCCCAATTCCCTCCTCAACACGCACACCCCGTCTTCCACCCTCCTGTGGATGGGATCATTGTGGAGCTCAGCGGATGGTGTATCTGACATAGGGCACTTCCACGTCTTCGTCTGACAGGTCATTACAGCACAGCTCAAACACCAGGGCTTTCACATGCTTGCCGAGTTTCTTTTTGGACACCTTGGTGACAATCTCCGTCATCCTACAGGACACAGAAGAACACAGTTATGACAAGGAATAACACAATCATATAATTATACGTCTCAAGTGCATCTAGACAATATACTCACGGTAGGTCCAGTCTCTCTTTAAGTTTGGCAGCAGGCATGAAGAAAGAATAGAGCATGGACACTCCCTGAGAAAGCATGGTGATCTCCAACTTATGTTCATTCTGTCAAAGAACAGAAAAACAAAAATAGGGTTGTTAATTGTAACCCAGAAACCACATAGTGGCAAAGTGAAGAGGGGTTGATGAGAACGTACTTTAAAGTAGTCCAGGAACTGTCGGAGTGTCATCTCCTCTCCATTGGGCTGCAACCCTGTAACCTCGAAGCGATCCCACAACGTCCAATCGATTTCATAGTACTGCAAAAACAGTTGTGAGAGTGAGGGTTGATGCCAGTGAAGACGCAAGTCACAGAGAGACAACACAAATGGCACCCAGTTATTGCTGCTCTTTGCTTAAAAGCATTAAGAGGGTAGAAGTAGTATGCATTTATTTCTCCTCAGCACACACTGATACCAATCAGCATGAGAAGGTGAGTTACACTCACTTACACCCAGGCAGACACACTGCATCTGCCCGTTGTATCAGTATTAGCATGGCTGGATCATCATCGGAGACTAAAACATCTACTAACCAGTAAATGACTCTTGGTTACCTTATTACCATGATAGAAATGTTTGCATTGACCTGTTATTTCTGACAATTTAATAAACAATAATGCATATTATGCTTGAGTGAATAAAGCCCCAATTAACACTGGTTAAATAAAATTTATATTTCAGAATCCAGTACAGCCTGACTGGAGATAAAACTGAGATTAGCTCCCATATTTCACATTTATGTTCTGCTTCTTCTGCGGTTGTTTGGTAAATTGCTCTTAAACACAGAGAGGATTTGAATTGCTACTTTTATTTTCTTATTCATTTTGGTGGTGGTGATTTTCCTTTGGGAATAACTACATTTCAGAGATGACAGATTATTGCAAAATACTTTGTGACAGTGGGGACACATACATCCTCATATAGACGTCTGATCAGCCCAACACAAGAAGTGATACACATGCAGCTGCTTACCTTGTGTGTTGGAGCAGCGATGGGCTCAGAAAAGGCAAAGAAAGGCAGGGCCAAGTTCATGAAGCCGTTTTTGAAAGATTCCAGCTTCTTGTGTCCTTGGACAATCTTGATGAGCTCCAGGCACACCAGGCCCACCACTGCGGCCGTGGTCGTGGCGATAGCAGGAATGATCTTGCCAGCTATCAGTTTGCTCTGTTTGGATGGTAATGAGTACCAGCGTAATGAGGAAATAGAACAAAGTTGATTTTGTTTCAAGGATATACATTTGTGGCAAAACAGTTCAAAGCTATTTCACTCAGTGCAAAACAAATGTGTGCCCCCACCTTGTGTCTGTCCGCAGGGGGAATGTCGTAGTTCTCTGCCCTCAGGTTTGACGACGCTACAATGAAGTCCATGTGGAAGTTGGTATCATCATCCTGTTAATAGAGCACACAGCCGTCACTTAAATACGACTATTAGGTTAAATTGAGGACCAACAGTATAGTTGATGCGCTTAAAGAGAAATGTACAGTAAATGTAGGAAGAAAGAGTGTACCTTCTCAAAGTCAATGGCACACAGTTTGAACTGGGAAGTCTCAGGGGAAGGCAGCTGGACCTTCAGCTCCTCCAGTCTGCAGTCATCTACATATAAAGATCAGTTGTTCATGTGTCTCACAGTATCAACATATAAGCTATTTACAACAAGAAAACTCCTTAGCCGATGATCTCTGAACTTAATTGATGACTTTATATGCTTTGTTAATACACAGATGTGCGCATCTTACCAACAGAGGAATTGCTATTCTGCAGCTCCTGATCAGAGACATGGATTTTAACCCCTGAACGAGGGGTGAAGGGTGGCACCTTGACCTCCTGCAAGATCTTAATCACACCGGCACGATCAGTGCTGCCTTGCATGCCGTACGTGTGTGCAAAGAGGTTGGCTCCTGCCATTACATAGTCCATGTGCAGCTCCTACAAGAGAGCACTTGTCATTGTCAGGTCTTTAGACTGGATAGACAAGTTCAGAGCAGATATTGGTCTTGTACAAACTAAACATAACAAGTCCATACTTACATTGCTAGTGCTGAATTCTAGTGGGTGAGGACACCTCTTTGGGCCGGACCAGAAGGGGGCACCAGAGCTGGTGAGCTGAAAGCCACAAATAACTTTATACTTCAAGATCACTGAAATGCAAATCCTTAAAAGCTGCGTTTAGGAATAATGGTTCCATAACAAGTTTTATTAATGATCACAATTGCATTGGATGCCTTTAATTATATAGCATTAATTGAGAAATGACTCCAGTCGGACCAGATTGGGGCATTGTGGTTCATGTTCAGTGTAGTCTTGCATTGCCAGACCAGACCTTCCACAGCACTGTTACAGGTCTGGCTACACCACACATACGTTTTAGATTGATTTTTCTTTTTTTATAAAACCAATCACAATCATCTTGGGTGGCGACAATTTCCAGACATAGTGGAGGTGGCTCAACAAAATAGTCTCAGGTAGAAAATTTTGATGGAACATTTGCCCCCTGGCAACAAACCGGCACATACAAGAACTGAACACACCTTAAAAATCAACATGTGATTACAGGTCATGATCGCTTAACAGCTGGGTTGAACAGTTAGCATGTGTTATGTCAGGGTATCCCAGGATCCTCCAACTTAAACTCAAGGCGTTAAGACTTAATACCACTTCAAATGGAATTCAATTCCAACTTTGTACCCAAGTATGAAAATGTAAACTCTGTATAACTTTTAAACCCTAGAAAATAATTATGTACAAGAAGGCGACTTAAAAAAACAAAACAAAAAACATTTTTTTTAAATGATCAGTCATATTTATTACAATTTATTGGATTATAATATAATCCAATAAATTAAGATATACTACACTGTATAATGAGCACTTACTTTTGGTACTTTAAGTATATTTTGATAATACTATTAATTAAGATGTTGAATGCAGGACTTGTAACTGACAAGTAATTTGACACTGTTTATTCTACTTTCAGTGCAATACATGATCAGAGTAAGTCTTCCACCTTAGTAAATCACCAACAGTCATGCATGAATACCTGCAGCAGTGTTTTACACTGAAAACAGCTCAGTTCAGTGTTGACTTGCAGATCTACTACAGTAGCAGATAACCTTTAACGTTACCTGCCGGTCACATCGTCTCTAAACAGTCCGCTCACAGCGAATCGCTGCACGGATCAAGATGTTAAGAGTCCGGACATCCTCCTCTTAGTTTAACTGCTAACCCCTGGTACCGGTCAGAGAGGCGCGCTTACTATGTGTACCGGTCGTCTGGTGCATTCCGCAAAGGGCTTTTGTCAGTTTTTAAATTAGCCTACATTAGTTTGTAACAGTTAATTTTGTTACGGTGTGAACTTAATCCTAGGAAAGGCAAAAACAATATGAGTCATTTGTAACAATATCCAAGACTTTGTATACTAAAATTCAAGTCTTTTAAGGCATAAATTTGAGATTATCAAATTAAAGACTTTATCAGTGCTTTCAAGACTCTGCGGGATACCCTGTATATGTGCAAACTAAATTGCAAATGACTTAAAATTGGAGGGGGGGGGGGTTCAGCCAGACAGC
>NC_045739.1:8603282-8605492 GCF_008692095.1 Etheostoma spectabile
AGTCAACTGTGATATCATGCAGTGAGTTCAGTATGTACCTGATCTGGGGGGAAGTTGTGCAGTAGCTGGCGGATGTTGTTGCTGTATTGGCACTGCCAGTGGTTGCGTGCCCAGGCTACACAGTCAGCCCAGCTGTGGGGGCAGTCTGTGACGAGACTTTTGTGAACAGCCTCCAGCACCTCGACAGGCTGAGCTCCGGGGAGTTTCAGAGTACGCTCCATGAATTTAGGATCTCTGCAAAGATAATGATCATAAACCTCATTATGGTTACAAACATGTGAAGAGCTGCCACTTGTTGATCATCCAGAAGGGTCTTTTGAAGAATCCTTTTAAGCATGGAATTTTTTTTTTTTACCTTTATGGTTTAAATATAGCCTGTACCAGACTACCTACCACAGAAGCAACAGCTTCTTAATATCAAACCCTATGAATGACAAGGAACCTGCTGAGATCGTTTATAGATTGCTAAACAGTCTTGAGGCGAGCTTTAACAAGTAATGAAGCGTTCACCAAGAAATTCCACTATCACTTGACAGTATTACTTGCTCCAAACTATTAATGCAAAAACAATGGTCACTTTGGTATGACAGGGAAGGCAAAGCAACTCACGAGAGGTACTGCATGGCGTTCTCTGGTGGCTGTTTGAATAGTCCCTCAAACTCATCACGGGCCCACTGAACAGGAGACATTGGGAGAAGATCACTCACTCAATTCACTAACTCAGAAGTACAGTATGTGTGTAAAACGGATTGAGGTATTGTCATCTAGAGCTGGGCAATACAATTTCATTCTCCATTTAATCATATTGTGACAACTCTCAGAGATATTGCGGTTCTCCTGTTGGAATTAATTAAATGCAATCTTAGCAAAAGTTGTTACAGCAGGACATATTTAACAAGTCTATACCCTATACATATTTTGTGTATGCCAACTGACCTGCAGTGTGTGTTCAATGGCATTTGGGAAATTCTTGAGGGTACAAATGGGGATGGACTTCTCAGGTGGGTCCTGGCTGGAGCTGTACGACTCTGTGAGGAAGGGGATCACAACCTGGACATTGCCTTTGGTACCCAGAGTACCAGACTCCAGTAAGGGTTTGCGATAGTACACACACCTCCGATCCATGTACATACCTGCACAACGGGCACAAAACACAAGGCAGAAGACAGAGCTTAAAGAGGGCGATGTATGCTTTCATGTGCGGAGATACTAAATTACATTGTCAGAAATTGTAAACTGACAATTTTATTGTTTTGATTAAATTTCTGTGTCTCTTACGTGCATCAACATTGTCTAGTGCATTTGTCACTCCATCAAGGCTTTCAAAGAAGTCGTCATCGTAGACCCTCTCTGTGTCAGGGCCCACCCTGTTCTGGTGACCTGTGATCCTCATGGAGGGGTTCATCTGCTTTACTGCAGCGGCAGCTGTGTCACTCTTCATTTTCTATTACCACAGACATACAAAAATGTTATTAATTGTGACCTTTTCACTTTGATGATGAAATACAAACCGTATTGCAACTGACCAGCAGAAAACCGCTACAGTGGTCATAACTGATTACTTGACTGATTTGTGGTCCACAGAAAATACTCTCTACTCTAATTTATGTGCATGATGCGTAGTAGGGATTGACCGATATGGATTTTTTAGTGCAGATGCAGTTCTCTTTTCATCAGCGTTGGCAGATGACCGATACAGGCTGCCAATTTTCTTGAGCTGATACGGCTTTTGCTCCCTAAATATACATCATAAAAACGTAAACCCTGCCACACTGGATTGGTTTTCGGAATCTACTATGCCATTTCTTTAAAAATAAACAAAAACACAGAGCAGTGTCCCTTCTGCAATCATCTTAAATTCATATCACCCAAATTATGTGTACAATGTTCATCACATGGATGGGTGCACTGCATATGGTTAACTGTGCAAGGGTAAAAGGCTTTCATCAACAACGACAACGCAGCCTTGATGATGCATTGCTTGCTGACATATAAGACAGATATCAGGCCATCACAAAACGTCCTTTGACAACACATTTAAATAACTTCTAGACCTGAAAAGCAGCCATTGAAATAAAGTGATTGAATTGTAATGTAAGATTGCCATGGTGTTAGTAGTGGAAGGGCAGTGCATGGTTTGCATGTGAAATGCAGAGTCTCCAGCAAAAAAAAAGCTCTCTTTCTGTAAATAATGCCGAAAAAAAAAAAAA
>NC_045739.1:8605502-8622907 GCF_008692095.1 Etheostoma spectabile
AAAACTATTGGCAGCAGCCGTGTATTGGCCGATGCACGTTAAAACACAAATATTGGCCTGATATATCGGCCAGCCAATAAAGTCGGTCTATCACTAATGTGTAGTCTTATATAATGAAGGCCCCACCAATAAGGACATTCCAACAAAAATAATGGCAGGTGTCTCGCAGTTGTGGGTTCCTCAAACCACAATTTATTTGCTAACACAAGGTCACCCTTGAACAAACTAAGGCAAACAAACCATGTCATGGACCAAACTGCGTTTCAATTAGGATGTCACAACACAAAAAAAATACAGATAACACCAAAAGTACAAAGTCAAAAACTGAGTATTCTTATAAATAATTTTTACACTAACATTAATGAATTTTCTTTAAACATTTGAGGAGGGTTGGGACAGTCATTAAATTTTTCAGTGTCAGTTTGTTTCAAAATTTCTGTCACTGTTTTGTAAGGGGTAGCCCATTTTCAATTTTTCAAAATTGAGGCACTAATCACAACTGTCGAGGCGGGCGTTACATGACAACGGACTCTGCAACATGCTCGCTGGTTGAGATGGTTTTCCGTCTGTCTGCATCCGCCATCTCCTTTATTGCTCAGATTAGATTTAGGTTTATCCAATTGCGCCCAGAGGCATTGCATTTGAGAGGTGTCTGTTGGTGGCACCCCTTTGGAAATTGGCTGTGAATGAACCTTCTCCAGACCCACTCTCAGTTACAACTGAGAAGGGTACGTATTTGTACGTGTATACTGTCACCCCCAGGTCCAGGTGAATTGCATCCCCGGGTTTCTATGGTACTGTAGAAAAACTAGCACAGTCACATTTCTAGAATTTTGGTATTGACTTAAACCGGTGTGCAATAGTGTAATTACTTTATTTATGCTTGAAATATGCTTTTAAGAATTTATTGTCAGTTTTAATTATGCTTAAATATTTCAGAATTTTCAGCACTTAACTCTTTTTTTACTTGTTCTAGCTCACCTGCTTTTACAATTTGTTAAATAGTTTAAGTTCAATAAATGTTCCTTTTCTAAATTGAGACTTGTAACATTTGTTATCATCCTGTCATTTTTATGCTGTAAATTGAGGGAACAAAAGCAGAATTGGCTCCAAATATTGGCAGCCCGTATCGGTCATCAGCTAAGGCTGATGAGAATGAATGAATGAATGAATGAATGAATGAATGAAATAAAATAAATAGGCACTAAATAAAATCCGTATCGGTGGTCCCTTAATTAAGATGTCTAGTCAATTGGAAAAGAAAATCCATATGCAGCACTGCTCAGGAATTCCAAATTGATAAATGGGAGAGTTAAGCAAAGATGATACTGACCGTAACGTCTGCGGGTCTGAAGAGGAACTGTCTGTTGAGGTTGGACTTCTCTATGGTGTCCATGTCTGTCACAATGACCTCTCCCTCCCCACCTGCCAGTCCAATCATGGCAAAGTTTTTCAACAGCTCGCAGCCAATTGCACCAGCTCCGACCTGGAATGATCAAACTTACAGTGAGTAAAGCGCTCCAAGTTGTCCTGTGTATCCCATTGACAGACACTATTTAATAACCACCTTCCATTTACACTGCATAAATAAGCGTACTGGCCCATGCCTCCACTTACAGCTTTACGTTACTCATGGCTCCTCCTACTTGGTAAACACAGTATACTATACACACAGAATTAAACTAAATTAGTTTGTTTCTACTGAAGATGCAAATGGGGCTGGACTATATAGCGGCAAACAATTGTTTGCCACATAAACAAATAGTGGAGTAAAGGCATACTGAGCAGAGACTGATGTCACCTTCCTTCTGTGTGTGTGTGTTAAAATCAGAGCTGCGCCGTTCTTTGTTTTGATAGCCAGTCCGGCCAAGTGTACATGTTAGTTTATGCGGCTGTGAAAAAATGTATGCATTGCACGTATTGGGGAACAGTCTGTAAATGTTGTGTTGAGGTAATTCCAGCACACCATTCCCCCAGTGTTTGCAGTACAGCCCCTTTAAAAAAAACAGGTCACCAACATACTGTGTATAAAGTTGTTTCATTTTTTAAGGCTAAATTCTTTATTAAACTCCACTATAAGTTTTATGTCCGCCTTTATGATAGGACAGCTTAGACATGAAAGGGAAGAGACAGGGGGAAGACGTGCAGGAAACAGTCATAGGTCGGACCCGAACCCTTGACCTTCTGCTTCAAGGAATAACCCTCAATCTGTGTGTGCCTGCTCTACCAACTGAGCTAACCGGTAAACAGACAATACGAATTCACTAATTCATTATGGCCTCTTAATGCTTTTTGGTGACAATAAGAGAAAGAATACCACCAGATTTTTCATTTAAATCTCCCTTAGCAACAGGATGCTGGAAAGTTTTCCATTGGGCAACTCACCAGGAAGTAGCGCTGTTTGGCAAGCATATCCTGCAACTTAGTGCCAAACACTGCAATCTGCCCATCGTATCGACAGTTCCTCTTGGAGAAAAAGACAAGAAAAAAAAAAAAGGTTTAACACCATCATGTGCATCCGTCCTCAATATAAGTGTGTAATGTGCTCTTAACACCTACAGGGGCACACTCTTCCTCTGTGAGCTCGACACCTTCCTCTTCAGCCAGGCACTCCAGGGCATCAAAGTACAGCCACTGCATTATGGGCATGAATTTTCCAGTGCACGCCTGAAACAATGAGCAAGTAAAAAAGATGTAAACAAGCTTTCATGAAAGATTGATTAGGTTTGAACAAGTTAGTGCTGTACAAGTCCAAACATGTCTAATCAGAGATAAACATACCACCACTCCACAATCACCCATTTCATTAACTTTTACAGCAATATACCAAAAATGACTAAAATGCATTACTTGACTGCTTTGTGGTCCAACTCAATTTGCACACAGTGTGTCACTGACCTTCATCACTTCCTGTGCAGCCAGACCTCCAATAAAGGCATTGACAGGGGCCAGGTCACCAGCAGCAACAAATGACATCTTTTTGATAAGAGGTTCGTCCAACTGCTCGACTTTAGCTGACCCCGTCTGGGCCGAGTTCACCTCTTTGGCTAATGTCAATAGCTCATCACCATCAGCCTGGAATACACACAGCTCAGCATTTTACAAGATGCCAAAGATAGCTCACTGATTTTATTAATGAAATTTAAATCTCGCCATGCTGCACGACTATTTAACCCTTGTGTTGTATTCCCATCAAAATTGAAAATCAACAATTTTGTTCATGCTTTTTATTTAACTTTCTTAGGTTTTTGTCCCTTTTGAAGCTTTTTTCAATATTTGTCACTTTTGATGTTTTCAACACTATGTAACACTAACTTATTAACTAAACCTTAATGACATGCAGCAAAGGGCCGCAGGGCAGAGTTGAACCCGCGGCTGCTGCAGCGAAGAGTAAACCTCCACATACGGGCACCCGCTCCACCAGGTGAGCCATCCAGTCACCCACTGCACTACTGATGTGTAATCCTACAGTAATTTTTTAGTTTTTGAATGTAACGATAGAGGCTAAATTAAGTTATTTCATTTTCACAACTCATCTCATTTGACATAAATGTATTAAATGCCATTATCAAAAAAAATGGTGCAGTAGCTTTGTCCATAATCAATAAATCAAAAAATTCAAGCCACTCTGGTATTTTTTTTTTCTATAACAAGTAAGATTGACCTGGTTCCAAGGTGCAGGAAGGTGGTTGTGTTTCTTCTGGAAGGCGTGGATAGCCTGGAAGCCCACGTGCAGCTGCCCTGGACGCTCAAACTTGGCAAAGTCGGTCAGTATGAACTCTGGTTCAGTCATGGAGGAAGAGATGGATTTCTGCACAGAAAGACAAACAAGATAGTGAGGTTGAACTCATAATCATCAGATTTACAGTGGGAGTAATTGATGGGAAAAAAAGAACATACTCCAAGTAATAGTCACACACTAAAAAAGGTCTATAATGGGAAGAAAAAAATATTTCTATAAATGTACTGCTATGTCACGGTGAAATAACTGTGTGGAAAATGGCAGACACTTACAAAAGAAATCTTCTTGGGCATCTTAACCTGGGAAACAATTCCTCCTCTTACGTAATCTGTAAAGCCAGATGTCTCACAGATGCTGAAGGTGTAGGGACCTGGACAAAGAATAAGGTAGGTCAATTTGTAACCAAACTAGCCAAAACTTGGCTTTTTATGAAATACAAAACAAGTCTTACCCAGAACTTTAATTTCCACTGGCTGGCAGCCATTAAGCTCCGTCATACCCTGAACCTCTGTGAAGGTGACATAATCTCCACTCTCAAAGCCATGACGCGCCTCATCCAGACATGTCACAACCCCTGGATTGTCCTGGAGAAACCAAGTGTGTACAACATTGTGTCAAAAATGTATTAAAAAAAAAAAAGAAAAGAAAAAAAAAAAGCGTTGCCTTGAACCTTGTCCTTATTCCTAATAGCAGCACAAGGTTGGAAAAGAATTCTTGGCTAGATGTTAGGACTAACCTTGGTGATCATGGAAATCATGGCACTCAGAGGCTGCTCTCCATTGGTGTCATACACTGTCATCTCCTCACCAAAGTCACAGAAAAGTTGGCTAGAATACACAACATGTGAACATCAGCATTAGATATTGACAGCCTGTTTTACACTTCTTGTGAAAAAGGCAAATGAACAAGGGTCAGAAGCTTACCCAAACAGTCCACGCGTGTCTGCCACGATTAGCTTGATTCCTTTGCTATGGCAGAACTCTCCCACGTGCAGCTGCTCTTCCAGAGTAGAGTTAGTCAGCACTACCACCTAAGTTGCAAAAAAAAAAAAAAAAAAAAAAAAAAAAAGACATTTAAGACAACGCAATTTTTCTTGTCTTTACTTTCTGACTGCTGAAATGAGTGGGGCACTAGCTTCTACCCATGTTATACCTGGAACTTTGTCAAGTAGTCGTCTGTGAGTACTTCGGTGTAGGCATTCACAGGAACGTAGCTGTTGAGTTCAGCCAGACGGTGCTGACTCACCTCTGCTCTGTTCTTCCCTAGGTCCTCCTCCCGAAGGTAAAACTGATCACACAATTATATACACATATAGAATATAAGGAAAGACTGATACAAAGACAATCAAGCAGTAAGTCCCTATTAAGGCAACGAGAAAAATAGAGGCTATGTCCACACTAAGACACATACATTGTGAAAACGACTTATGCCAAAAAGGTTTTCAAGGCTTTTTGCAAAGGTTTTACAGCCACACTTTAATACTAAAACGCACAAAGAAAAAAGCTAAATCGTATCTATCTGCTCTTTCAGTCAGCTGACAAATTGGGCCACTCAGATTTGATTTAGTAAGAATAAGACAATTTAGTCACTCCACTTGCTGTCAGCAGTTTAAACGGTTAAAGCAAGAAACCATTTGGGATCCTGAAAATCTGCCCTGGAAGAAAATGTGTACAGTGTATTGAATAAAGTATTATATAAATGACTGAATTCAAGCATGGAGCCTGAGAACTTTAAGTCCCGAGTTTAAACCTCTGCTCAGTAACCTCTTATCTACACAATGATTTATTTGGTGTTTCAGTGTGTACTGAGATTTAAAATAAGCAAATCAGAGAAAAATGAATGTACGGTTTGCTTCCTTATAATTCTGCTGAACCCCCAAACACGTCCATGAAAGAATATGTCAAGGATTATTTTTCACATCTATGTTCAGGTGAAACTACGAAAAAAATAAAAAAAACTGACTTGGTGTGAAAGAAAGAGAGGAAATCAGAGAGGAAGAGATGAGTTTTCACAATGTGGCCAGTATGAACATGGCCTGATATTCAGTGGTTGATTAAAGGCCACTTCCTAAATAAGATGGATGGCATGTCAAATAAGTGACAGAATTATGCATTGGCTATTCAATTCAGCTTGAATGAGAAGGGAAACTGGGGCAAATGCCAGTGGCTGAAATAGAAATGATGAAAACACAAGGTTAAACTCAGACTGGGTCACAGATACAGGTTATATATGCAATCATACAATTATGTAAGGGGACAAAAAAAAAAAGGTCTCTGCTGAGCCTCCAAACTGAAAACCTAAGCAGTCTATTCACACACACTTATCTGCATGGCCTTAAATAGACACAGAATTCAGGGTCACATGCTGATATACCTAAACAAATCTATCCACTGTAATAATGTCCTAAAACAGGCTTTAGCTCTAGTGTGATTATGTCCCAGGGAGACGCCACCCACAGACAGATCTGGGTCAGCCCCTGGATAGCAAGGGTGGGGGTGGATACAGAACTCTTTTTGGATGGCAACAATACTACACAACGTGTGACTCATAACAGATAGCGCCACACTGCACTTTGGAAGCAGGCTCAAAGATTATGGCACACCAGATGAATATCCAATAATACAAAATGATTGAGTGGACCCAGGTCTGTCTGACTGAGAAGAAAAAAAAGAAATAAATTACTGTACTATTGCATAATGTGTATAAACGGGCAAGCTTTCACACAAACCTGAGAGGAGAGGTCTCTCCATTCTGCAACTCCTTGGTCGTGTACAGTGACACTTCTAACTCCTCCCAGGATAATGTTTTTGGCAATCTCAACTCCAAGACCTCTCATACCAGAGATAAGGACATTGGAGTTCTGCATGCGCTTCATTGCTTCATGGCCCAACACGTAACTAAAAAAGGAGAATAAGTATCGTCAGCTCAACTATGCATTGTTTAACAACTACCTCAAAAATTGTCAGTTTCCCTTCATTGGGACATGTTTACAGAGATAAGTCTTACAGTTGTCTGGAGTATAGGCCTTCATCAATTTCAGCATCATTGCCATTCTTAGCCATGCCCTAGGAAAACACAAAGGAAGGGTTGCAATAAATTTATGTAATAAGTTTTACAAGGAGGTATATAGTGTATGTGTTAGCGCTTACGTTGGCAGGTGTGTGGGACAGATCAGTTCTGACAGAGTTAGAGGAGGAGCAGTGGGATCCCGTCTTCGTCTCTGTTCCTGACAAGCGACGCTTCTTGGACAGCGGCGAGCTGGACATCTGTGAATAAAAACACTGTTAAAGGCTGTCATGAGGCAAAACAGGCTGCCCATGTTGACATTAAATCTTTTAAGTTTATAGCAATTAATTTACAATAGTTTATTTTGTTTTACAGCTTCAACAATTAAATCAAGCAGACAGAGGCAACCCAGCCAGGCAAGTTTACCAATGGCTTCAAAAATAATATTCAAATAACTGTGGGAAAAATATATAAATCAATACTACAGTTCCATTATTATGTGTATCCAAGATAAATGCTACCCAAACCCCTTGACGTTGAGAGGATTTCTAGTCTAGGGAGCAGCTGGGCTGGCTGCAGGCCAAACACAAATCTGCTAAAAAAACGAACTAAGCCAGGGAAGAGACATGAATAGCAGCATTATCAGTTCTTTTCATGGTCAGGGACAGGACTGGCTTGTTTATGTACTTGTTTTGTTCATTATACCGGCATTTAAGGACCGCCAACATCGTTTCAACAAAAAAAGAGCTGAATCATTAAAAACTTCACTGCGGTAAAGTGAGCAACACCTCACGGGGACTGCAGGTGCGGACACAAAGACCATACAATGACGTTGGAACTACCCTGTGTACGAAGATATAAAAAGGGCGTCAGCCAAAAACAATCAAACACCAACCAAGAACATTGTGTAAAATTGAATAATTATTTCAACCCAGTCACTTCGGGAAGTGGAAAAAGGCCGCAGTCTCTCGAACACATCCCCGCCACACGGCGAACACGATCAGCCACAATTTCCGCATCCAATGCAGCTAAACTTCCCTGAGTCCTAAAAGTGAAAGTCAACCGTTGGTAAACCTTCCAACAACTACAAATGATAAGGGGGTTAAGCCACATAACAAATACCGTTACAACCGGCTAAAACGAAATGTAACCATGACATTTTACTATAAGAACGGTGGCAGTTCGTCAAAAAAGAAAATAAAGGCATCCGGAGTGATACAGCAAAGCATAAATATCAGTTAACTCCACCAAGAGGAAACAGATTAAGTAGGTTGTGTACCACTAATCAGTTAAGTGATTTGGCAAAGTGGACAAAGACGGAACATTAATAACTTAAGAGGCAAGAAAACACCAGCGTGCCAGCCTATCCATTAGCAGCTCGGCCTAGGCCTACATTTCCCCCAGTGCGGAACACAACTTTACAAGCTAGCAGCTGCGGCTATATGCAACCTACTCGCAAAAGACAGCAACGGGTTGATTTTGACAGCTAGCTACCATAGCTCATCCATTGATATAGATTAGTATTTCAACACCCAAACAAAAAACATCATCCAACTTTAACGCTCAGAGTAAGCAATGTTTGAGAATGATAGACTAGCCATTACAGTCGTGCTCCATTAATTTCTCTTTTCTTACCAATAATCCTTCTCGGTCCCTTCCCAATGCAAACCCGCTCCTCTCCCGCAGTATTTAGATGTCAGTAATAACTATGGATGTAAATTCGACGATTTGTACAAAGAAAAGAAACGCGATGAGGGATAAGGATGGTCTGCGCTATATTGTCGAGTCACTGTGTCGTTGTCCTGAGTGTCTCTTCTATGTAATTGCGTTGCTGGCTTTGCGACTGCAGACGGTAACAAAACCAAAATGGCAGATGGAGAGAAAGGGGCGGAGGAGCTGTGGCGCATGGGCTAAAATATGCAACAGGAAAGGGTGGCTGAGAGCACGCTGCTCAGCCAAGCGCTCAGCTCATTGGCTGCTAAACATGAGCCAACTTTATCCCGCCCCTGCAACCAGAAGAGGCATATTGCCATGTTACTGTACAATGAACTCATAGAATGAACTGGATGACCACCAGCAAACCCTCGTCAATATCTTCAAAAACGCGCAGAGCATATCTGACAAGTGCACGAAAGCATAGATCCAAGCACGGACTATTTAATATTTTTCCAGTAAAGACCTGCCTATCGGTGCTGAATGAAACCCAACAACAGCATCTTTGTTTCAGTGACAGGTTAGCGTGAAAATCGCCCTGTTGTGTCAACTAGACTGCATACACAAAACGTACACTTACAAAATTCATCGCCAAAGTAAATAACATCTTAGAGTTTAACTAAATTGGATATATCCTCACTACAACGCCAATTGGTGTAACGCTATTGTGGTTTGAAGGTATTATGCTTTTCCTATGTCCAGCACAACACTTGTCAAATCTGATGGTGCTAAAATGATAACAGAAACAGGTAACATTAGGTAGTCTGCCTGCTAGCTATGGTGATGCTGAGTGCCTGGGCCCTCAGTCACATCGAGGTTAGGGGTGAGCATTCTTTGCAGAGGAGGAGTATTGGGGGAGGGGGTGCCTGGCAAATGACAAAGGCCCAAGAAAAGAGTGGGCCGCATATTCTCGGGTACACATGTCGAGGGGATCCCCATTCTTATATTTTTGTTAAGAATTGAAAAAAAATACTGTTAGTAGTATTCCAATGGAGCTGAAACCTATGAATATCATTAATGTAACGTTAACAGACTTCCTAACTTGGCAAGCTAAGAGGAGACACTAGTCAATATTACGTCCACGTTACTATAGTAACATCGATTGGAGTCATATTAACGTTAACCAAAATACTTATAGCGAGATTAAATATTGCCAGTAGTTTCTAGCAAACGTTGCGTGATACAAGTTAGCTAGTGTCTAGCTACCTCTGAACATGGCATCCATCTAATGTTTGTAGCAAACTAACGTTAGCTTCCCAGCTGCCGATAATCATCGCAGACCATTAATTTGCAACATTCTCTCGTACATCAAACGTGCAAATAAGAGATAACGGTTACGTACCAGTCGCTTCTTAGCTATCGTTAGCCGAGGCGCACAGCTGAAATTGTTCAGCTAGCCGACAGCAACTAACGTTAACGACTACCAATAACGCAGATCAAACGACTGCGTAGTTGTTAGCTTGTGTGTAGCTAGCTTTTAAGCTATATAGCCATCCAACGACTTTTTCCTACTTGTCCCGATATGTTAGCTATCTAGCTAACGTTAGCCAACTAGCTGGGGCTAACACTACCAAGACGAGAGCTTAGACAAGTGTGCAGAACTTACCACATCCGATATTACTCGGGCTGATCTGTAGTATTAAAATCGGCTTGTATGTAAGCGAGAAACCTAACAAACAATGTGATAATTCAACACTGCCGCTGACTGCAAACTGAAAAGTGTGTCTGGGTGGCGGGCTCTGTGTGAGTTTTTCCGCTGGACGGCTGCCCCGGCTGTTCCAGAACCGTTTCCCCTCACTCTATTTCAGTTGAAAGCAAAGCAAAGCAGCAACATGTGCATGTTACAGGCACAACCATCATTTCCCGTCCAGGGGTATCATTAAAAAGTAAAACTAATTGATTTATCACGAGTACATGTTATTGTTCTTCTTTAAAGTTCAACCACACTATAAATAATGGAAAGTGTATTAAATTCTACATCACTACATAGTTTAATCGTATATATTAACTGTTAACAAATATCTTCAATCCCCCCCCGTGCCTTTATGGGCATAGACTAATCCGAAGTTCACGCTGGGCCAGATGGGACTTGTAGGCACTGCGTTTAACGGTCCTTTCAGCACTAGCCATAAAAGCATAATTGTAATTCTGTACATTATATATAGGCCTATATATTATATATTGCAATTGTTATCATTTCAGGTCCAACTTCTTTGAATCAATAAAACAACTCCAGATCTTGCTTCCTCTTTTTTTTCCTTCTTTTTTATTGAAAGACTTGCAAATAGAGCACAGTTTACATAGGGGCAGAAAATAGTGGATGTCTATACTTGTTTGGGAGAAAATCACATAACCTGGTGTTACATAGATCCAAAAGCAGGTGAACTTCAGAAAGACTTCTTACATGATAAAAAGGAGCATGTGTGTGAGTGTGTGAGTGTATGTGTGTGTGTGTGTGTGTGTGTGTGTGTGTGTGTGTGTGTGTGTGTGCGTGCACGCGCGCGTGTGTGTTTGTTATTGCAAAGCCTTTACTCAACATTTTGCATCTTAAGATTTTTCCCCAGCTGTCCAACATACATTTGTGGAGAAACTCACAAGACTTTGAGTGACAGTTCAAGTTTAAACACACTATATAATAGAACAAATCTCAGTCTCCAGCAGCAAATGGAAATACTTGATTAGTTCAGTTTCACAAACGTCTGTACAAGTGTGTGACTACAAGTTCATATTTGCAGCCTTACTGTAGAATGAATTACTACATGAATAAAAAGGAACACAAAATAATGAAATGGGATGAGCTGATTCAGTCATGTCAGTTTGGATATGAGGAAGTTCACAACATGGGAGTAACTCAGTTTGTTTGTATTTACAGTTTGTAGGGAACAATGCAAAATCATAACACTTCCTGTTAACTCTCACTATTATCTGAAAATTTTCATAATTTCTTACTGGTAGATTTTTAAACTTATAATTTGGGATCTGAGTGCTTGGATTCCAGTATGAGGAGGTTATATGGTGAGCAGTCATGCGCATAATCTCGATTTGAGATGCAAACAAACCTTTGAGATCTTTCTCTTTGTAGCTTACAGAGAGATCCAGTACATTGCTCCCCCTACACGCTGTGGTCATAAGAGTATTGCCATAGGGAGTTTTCTCTCGAACCAGTATGAGCACAGAGCCCAACCAAACACCATTACATGATTCATTTTCTTCTAGGGAGTAAATGGATAATACATCTAGGTCTTTAAACCTTCAAATTTATACTATAAATTTAATGTTACACGGGTTGTTGCATCATGGACACCTACTTTATAGTCCCCTGCCCATCCCAGCTCTGGGGGATTGGCTGGTACGAGCAGCATCCCTCTGTCCATCCATGTCTTCCTGCTCTCCTGCAGCCTGGGGTGAGGATTGTGTGGGTGGAGATGGTGGGGGATAGGAGGGGGGAGGGATAGTAAGGTGAGGGAGAGATGGCAGCACAGGCCTGGGAGAAGTTGGAAGAGGCGGAGGAGTGGCCGAGGTTGCAGTCGTGGAGTGTTGTGAGGAACGTGCACGGGAGGTGGCTGGCGAGGCGTGTGTGCTCCTGGCACGTGGTGGTTCAGCGGGGCAGTCACTGATTTGCTCTAACAGCGAGGGCATGTCTCCCTCAATCTTCTCCAGCACGGCAGCCATTTGCTTTTCTATCTGCTCGATCACACTGTCCATTTGCCAGTCGCTTGTAGTGCTGCTCCCACCTCCTCCATGTGATAGCCCAGTCCCGTACATCCCTACCCCTGCGCCACTCGTATACAGGGAACTGTATGGACTTCCATAGCTTCCTGCCATCCCCATCCCTACAGTCCCAACTTCTGTGCTGTATGGTGTGGCGTGACGGCCTAAACTAGCAGAGCTGCCTACTACATAACAACCCTGTCCTGTCACAGGACCTGGCCTCGCTATGCTAAACTCAGCACTGTATCTGTCTGTTGTCTTGGCATCTCTTTCCCTTCTACCCACAGGGCTAGAATCACCCCTTAATCTAACTCCAAGTCCTACATCTGCCCCAGCTCCAGGCACCATTGCTGGAGTGACTGCCACTGACCTCTCTGCCACTGCATCAGGTACTTGTGTCTGACACCAGCTTCCATCAGTCTCATCCTTTTGCTCCCTCTGCGTGGCTGGCCTCTTCTCTGGTGAGGCTGTTCCAGCAACAGAGGCTGTGTGTAGAGGGCCATGGAGCGTTGCAGCCATCTTACGTTTGTTGCTGGGATCAGGGGAGGTGGATGTGTGTTTTTTGTCAAGGTTAGTGCCTAAAGAACCGTCTGACAGGTTGGAGGGGTCAGGCGTCATTACGGGAGTTGGTTTGGATTTTGGAACAACTTTAATTTGACCCAAATTGGCAGCTATTTTCCTGGTTCCATCACCTGTTGCTTTCTTTGCACCAACCTTATCAAGCTCCTCCTGTTTGAGTATCGGGGCTGCATCTGTTTGGCTTTTCTGACTGAGAGGCTCCTGAATATCTGATGGGCCTATGCTCATCTTGACCTCATCTTGTTTTTCTCCGACCTTACTCCTCCCCTCATCCTGGTCCATACCTACCGGTGTATTTTCAACAGTAACTTCTAAAGACACACTACTTGATGTTAACCCTCCATCACTCGTCCCTTTGTCTCCCTCATCACTTGTTCCTTGTGACACCCCCCCTTTACCGTCTCCTGCCTCCTCGCTGCCCTGAGCCTCGGCTGAACTTTCAGTCAGTGTCTCTGAATTCTTCAAACGTTGCATGAAGGTGGTGACACGGATCGCTTTCTGAAAAACAGACAGAGGCAAAGAAAAAAGGAGAGAAGGATAGCCGTGTGAAGAGAATTAGATTTACAACATGTTGCTTTTTTTTAACACCCATATTGACTTGTTTTCCTAAAAGAAAAGAGCAAAACTTTGATACTACAGTTGGTTATTGCAAAGCATAAAAATTATACTTTGAAGATAAGCATTTGACAAAAAGCCTGTCATGGCATGGCATGACAGTTGTTTACTTCCAGGAGGCTATGACATACTATACCCTGGTTTAAATCAATCTCAAGACTCACTCTCTCCAAGCCACTCCTTGAAAGCTTGTTGTTGGAAAAAGGTTATCAAACAGATAAGTGTAAATATCCTTCTCCTTTACTCTTACACCCATCTGACTCCTTTCAAACTACAAACACTTAAGGAGTAAGGGAAAATGTGTGAGCTTAGCAGTTGTTTCTAAACCAGGGAATTGATTCTCTGGAAGTGAAAAGCCATTTGGACACAAACATGTCACTGAATGCAAGATGGCTCAACTGAGTAGCTTCTGTACAGCTTTAAGTATGACTTGAATGTAACACTGAGGTACAGTATGGGGCAATGAGCCAGGATTCAGGTAAGAGGAATGACAGAGGGCCTTATAGTTCAAATCACTGCAGTTCAACAGTCCACAGTGGCCTATATCCCTCATATCCTTTCCATTTCTTCTTCTCCTTATCTACACAAAACTACACAACCAATGAGCAAACCATCTTCCCTATTGCTGATCATTATCTTGTTTAATATGGTTTCATAGACTAGTGCAGATGAGGAATAAGAAAGGAGCAGAGCGGGCCACTTTGAACGTCTGGGTCTTAATCCAATGAAGAAAAGTGGGGCAGAGTGGATGAATCTCTTCTGGGACAGGACAGGAGTGACAGTGGGCAGGAACAGAGCTTATGATGAGAGTTTCACCAGCCAAGACATGGTCAATACATCCCCAGGCTGACTGAGGTTTAAGTGTTTAAGTACTTATTGGTTGATTATTATAGACACTTTTACCAATAGAAACCTCTTTTTAAATCAAGAGGATGTTCAGCCATTAGAAAGATGTTTTGTTATTGAATCATGCCAGACCAAAGGTGAGTTTCTGCCCATGCTCTGTCCTTCCACTCTCCCTCATAATGAACTACAATACCTTCAACTCCTGGGAATCACATGGGAAAAGAGAGAAGAGGGTTATAACTGTTACTTTTGCCGTTAGGTCAGCACTGCCATATTGACTTCCTCCTTTTTGGTCTTCAGAATTTATACCCCAGGAACTGCCTTATGGCCACCATATCATTTGCAAATGTAAAAGATACCTCTGCAGAGTTGCATGCTGAAAGCATGCTAAAAGCACCTCATGTGCAATCATTATTAGAAATACAGGTCATTTTCTCTGTAGGCAATTTTATTATTGGTCCTAGCACTCATCTTGTTTTTACTCTTTTTTCTCTGCTGATTATGGCTATGTTATCCCCAACGTCATGAAGTGCTATAGAAAGATAGTGAGTGAATTCATACCCGCCATTTGGCCTTGGCAAAGTTCTTCTCAAACTGGGCACACACACCATCCTTAAGGTTCTTCTCTGATGCACCATTCCCCGCAATCCTGTCACAGGTGACAGACAGCATAAAGTGAGTACAAATCCTGTGGGCGTATGCCAAAAATGTTTGTTCTCTTGTGGTTATGTGCACACACTTACCATTCGTGCCAAAGTGCATCCTGTGCGGTGATTCTCAGCATCTGGTCCACCTCCATGAGTCGACAGACAAGCTCCTTAGCTGAAAGAGAAAAAATGAAGACAAATGGTGGCATCATCTATGATAATGAAAAACCTTTCTTTTTAAAACAGAGAATGTCAATTTTGAGAAATCATGGAGGATGATTAAGTGTTTGGTTGTTAAAAGTGATAAATAAGATTGAGCTATGTGACAATGAATCTCTAGGATACTGCTGGACAAGTAGACTTTTTTTGTGACTACCAACACGTCCACTGCTTAAAAGAAACTGTGTATTTATAGCCATCATGTGGTGGAGCTATTTACCTGCAGGTGAAATGTCATCCCAGTATGGAGAATCAAACTCAAAGTCACCAGCAACAATGCGACAGAAGATGATGCGATTATGTAGATCTGTGTTCTCCTCCTCTGTCTCATCATAAAAAGGAGGGTTACCTGATAAGCTGCAAAAGGGTAACATACATAAAGAGACCGAGCGAGGGAAGGCAATTTGAAACCATGCAAAGAACTTCTGTAAAAATCCTTCAAAAACATCAAAGAAATTATTCAGCTGGAATTTGTATTGTATTGCCCTGCTTGTTGTATAGCTTTGGTGATTATTTGTGGAGACTCACAGTATGAACATAATGACACCCACAGCCCAGCAGTCCACAGGACGACCATATCGGTGACGAGCCACCACTTCAGGAGCTGAGATACAGCAAAGAGAAGAGCAGGGATAGAAAGAGAGATTTGAGTGGTCGGGTTTTCATTTATAAACCATTGCACGGCATTCATAATTCCACCCTGCACAGACAAGAGCTCATTTTTTCGCATTCCTTTTCTCATCAGGCCACCTGCTTCCTTATTTATTTGTGTAATTACTCTGCTCAGCATTATGAATAATGACCTTTTACAGGAGAGAACCAGGCCAAAGCATAGTTCTTCACTCCAACGTATCCTCACATACACCGCAGAGGGGAGCAATACACATAGATGAGAGGATATGAAAAGAGAGGAGTGGGATGATGGCGAGACTTAGGTGCTTTCAATTCTGTGTACATGACTGAGTTTCATGACTGTTTTTTTTACTATAATGGTTTATTTCTGACAGATTTGGATCTTACAGTAAAAAGCACTAGTAAGAAAAAGACATCAAAAAGGTAAAACATGCCCACAGGCCTATATTCACAAAAAGGAGGTAAAGCTAATGGAAGTGCATATGAGTGTATGAGAGACAGAGAAACATAGATAAGTAAAGTTATATATGTACGTATAGAAGCATGAATGGTGTTAAATAGACGGTATCCTACCTAGGTATTCTGGGGTTCCACAAGGCTCTGTGATGGGTCCGTTTTCAAACCGGGACAAGTAGAAGTCTCGCAGAACTACTTTGTTGTGGTTGTTTTCATTGTAGTACATCAGATTTTCCAGCTAAACAAAATGAGGAGCATGCAGTATTTAAGTATTCTCATACACATCCACACAGATTGAACCCCTCCACACCATTGAATTGGTTCATTGCTACAAATATATGGACATTGATAATAAATAATACCACTGCAACCTGTTAAAAATCTCTGCATTTTGATGATGGTGATGTTTTGAAACCATTGAGGACTGGTTGGGATAATGATGGCGGGATGTACACCAGGGTGGACGTTGTACAATTAGTAACCATTGTATTAGGAGAGCATGTGTGGGGATTTGTGCATATGTTTTTACATGTTTTCTTTTGTTTGGAATCTTTTTTTAAATATTTTATACTGAAATCTGTCTTTGTTCTGTTTTTTAATTGGGTTTACAGGATATATGAGTCAAGACCACATAGCAGTATACACAATACAGAGTGAAAGAAATTCTGGCTTCTACCAGTAGGGGGAGTCTGAAGTCCAACATCCAAATGGGTTGATAATGGGGCCTCAAGATATGAATCTGTCTGTGTGCGTGCATCACTAGAGATTGCATTAAGCCATAAAGTCCATGTTTACTCCATTGCTAATAAGGTTATACAATTTGAGTCATTAAATGAGATGGCAGTGCAATGTATTAATGTTTCTCCAAAGAGATTATGCTGACTTCTGAAAATTATTTTCTGGGATGTAAAAGTGAAGAGAGAGCCAACCAATTAAACAAACGTGTGCTATATTTCATCCTGCATTTTTAGAGGGATTCCATCAGTCATATTATTGCACTCAGACGCGCATGCCATAATGTAGGGAGAGGGAGAAAAAGAGGCCGCGTGTACCTTTAGGTTCCTGTGAACTATGTTGAGGGAGTGTAAGTACGCTACTGCCTCAAGGACCTGTCTGATGACATTGGATGCGTCTCTTTCTGTGTAATTCCCTTGGTCCAGAATCCAGTCAAATACATCTCCTCCTGTGGCACTGTATCCAGTCAAACACACACACACACACACATACACACACACACA
>NC_045739.1:8627917-8632185 GCF_008692095.1 Etheostoma spectabile
GTCAAAAAGAATATTGGCTAACTGTTTGTGTTGTGTTTAAGGTGTGAAGACAGGTATTTAATGTCTGTCCTCTCCTTTAGATACATGTTTGTCATTCTTCGCTTGTGTCACTGGTGATTGTTTCACGCCATAAAAACTCAGATGCCTTAAAAACACCATACCCACAGAATACTGAGTCAGTATAAACCTTGAAGTCGACAGCGAGTAGGAGGCGATATGGGAGGATAGGAGAAGAAAGGAGATGAGAAGGGAAGAGAGGAAAAGATGGGAGGAAAGAGGTGAGAAACGATGGGAACAGAAAGCCAAGGAGGCAGGAGCCCTGTGACTAAGTGAAAAGGATGGAGAAGAAAGTGTACAAGAGAACAAAGTGTAAAACACAGAAGTGCAGAGGCAGATTGAGAGAACCTCTCAACCTCACAGCTTCACAACTATGTTCGTGTGAATGTTTGCACAGGTGAACGTGTTGGTTTGCGCATGTGGGTGCATGTAGGTATGTGCCAACAGGCCGTGTGTGATAATATGCTGTGTGACTCATTTTTATGAGGGTACGAAGGGCTGTCCCCAAAGTCAGAGAGCGTGCTGACATGGCAGCCTCTCTGTAAAAAAAATTAATGTTAAGCATTCTTGATATCTGTGAGGTTGGTGAAAGGTAGCATTATATCAGAGATAAAATGAATGCATTTAAGTACAATGCAACATTGCAGCCATCCTCTGTGACACCACCACTGATCTTTCAGCAGCAGATGCTGCTTTAAATCAGTAATACTGGGCACTCTGTTCTGGGTGTTTTGCAATTACAATCCAAACACTGTCCACACATTCATGCTACGTAAAGACAATGGAACATCCAGTGTCATGTTAGTGAGTTTTTTTTTAAATTCATACTTATTGTTTGCACGTATTGAAACTGTCACTGGCCGATCTGGTAATGCAACTGTGATCATATTATTTTCTGAAATTTTGAAGTTTTTTCCAACCAGTTATTGTGCCATTTTTTGTACATTGTCAAAATAGTCAAAGATCTGACATGATGAAACAAACCTCTTTTTTAAAAAACCTTTTTGACTTGAATAATTTGACAAAAAAATATGTGTCCATCCGTTTGAAAAAGATGTAGGAATGCTGCAATGCAACACAAAAATGAGGAACTGTTGACGATTGCATGATTTGTACCGTACGAGCAATGTTGTGCCTATACCTTTAAAATGCACAGACTCAAATATAAAGGGACACGGAGACATCACACTTTATCTTCAGCATCTTGAATCATATTGCTTGTGCACATCTCTGTGTATGAGTGTGTCTGTGTGCTTGTTCACAAGTGTTGTGTTTAAGCTGCAGCAAAGCTAAAAAAAATGAATCAAATGGAATATAATCTTTTTTATCAGCTCAGAGGGAAGTGTTTCAGAGGTTTTCAGCGTCAAGGTTAAGAAAATCTGCTTTCCCCTGGCACTCATCTCTTTAGCCAGTGCTGAAACCAATGACAGGGAAAAAAGGAATAAGAAAAGAAAAAGCAATCTATTACAGTCAGAAGGTCTATGTTCTGTGTGACAAGCTGCCATGACTAGTGTAGTGTTGGATGTGCCTCCATTACGGAAAGTTCAGAATAATTGGACATGCATGATATGTGAATAGTTCATTGACTGCTGTGTGAAGCTGCTAATACAGAGTTTTTCTGTGTTGTCCTTCAAGTGGTCAGGTGTGTTGGTGTGTCCTTGTCCCTATCATACAGATGCAGCAGAGCGATACACATTGTCATAATAAGCATCACCAAAATACAAAATCCTGATAACTGCACGTTGGGATTAATCAATGCAACATTGGCTTTGTTGAGAGGTGAAACTAGATCTATGTATGATAAGAGAAACAACAAGATTTGTGTGAGTGTGTGCTCATAAAATATATATAACAAGCATGTCAATGTCTGCCTCAGGAGAAGAGTCAGCGCAGCAGAGGGACTGTGGCTGACTGACCTCAGGTTACTCACGCCTGTGTGAACAAGAGATGGCAGACCTTGCATGTTGCCATGTGAGCACCTGAGTTATACACGCACACACACACACACACACACACACACACACACGCACACGCACACACACACACACACACACACACACCTGCAAATATACTAACAAAAATTTCAATCTCCACATGCATGTACTGTACATCCACACGTAGACACACATTATACAGCTTGTATGTCACTATATGCCCATCCTTAAGTGCCAGAGAAGAATACTGATTATATCTGTCCCTCACTAGTGTTTGACATTTTACTCAGTCTCTATCACGGCAGCATGGACACAGGTGTGTGTGATTCTACAAGAATAATGTGTTCACTCTGGTCACGTGGCTGTGCATTGCTGACTTTGTGAGTGCTACAGCCCGGACCTCTAACTTACGCAAGTGTTTGGTCCCTTATCCTGTGCCTGGCTGTGTGTGTGTGTGTGTGTCTGTTTCTGCGTGTGTTGTTTTGTCTCCCTGCCTCCCATCTTTTCTCTGAATAATTACTTTTTGTATTTGTAAAAATGTTATTACATACCTGTCTATATATATATATATATATATATATATATATTTGTTTGTTCTTGTCTCAGTGTATTGATTGGAATTGTTGTTACTGTTTATTTCTTAAATATGGGATGTGTTCCTCTTTCCAACCAGACAGCAGGATCATTTCACTTAGATTAAAAGCTTCTTTGTCTCATCCCTGCCTTTCTTGCTTTTTCCCTTTCTTTTTACTTTTCTTCCTGCTCTTGCACCTTTCACTGCCTCTGCGTGGCTTTCATCTCATCGTTTTGCCCTCGCCCATCCCCATTTTAGTGGAGCTCTAGTCCGAAAGGTTTAATCATGGCAACTCCTCACTGAGGTGGGGGAGTAGAATAGCATCAGGGGTTATGACTGATGTTGACTGTTACACTAATGGGAATAACAGAGAAGAAGATTGTGGACATGTTTGCCATTCCTACAGTTTATAACCACTGATCTGTATTTGTGAGCAAGTCAATTAAATGACTATATATTTAAGAAACACCCACACATGTCAAACCCACACCATAATGGAAGGAAATGTTCTGTGTCCAGAAAGCCCTCAGTGGGGTAAATTAAAGCCCACCATTACAATCAGGTTTTAATAAGATTTGGAATAGTGATAATCACATATTTGTTCTGGACTTTGATAATCATGTGTGTGTGTCTTGTGTGTTTCTTCTTCTGTGCATAACAAGACATGACAGTTGCAGCCTGTTCCATATTGATCATTCAAGACAAGCCAGGATTTCATTGACTTGACAGAAAAAATGAACAAGGCAAAAATTGACTTTTTACCCAGCATTCGTAATGCTGAGGGTTTAAAATTTCTCGGAGGGAATTAATTACATTCACAACCTTATGTAGGGAATTGAACCAGGTGTAATTGGGAAATAGTAAGACAATGAATATTCTAGATGCAGCTGAAAGCACTTTAATATTGTCATCAATACCATTTTGGCTTTTAAATTGTATTTACAGTGAGATAATGGCATTAAACAGAGATCCATCCACTCATTCCTACTGATCTTATTGCCTGAGTTGATGAGTGTGCAATATTTAGCGGAGCACACAGCTGCCTGAGGTTGGTCCCAGGACTAATCAGGATGCTGTGACGTGAAAGTGGGACAAATAAAAGAGTTTGTGAGGACGCGACAGAGTACACAGGAGAGAAGAACTGACAGAGATGAAGCAGAGAAGCAGATGAAGGCCCAATTATCAAAATTACTGTGCTTGTTAAAATCAAGTGTACTGCAGGATACAAGACTGAGAAAGAGGGGGAATAGAATCCCATTCTAAATACACACACTCTTGCACAAATCTTATCTTATTAAGACCTACGCATATGTGGTAATCACATAATGGCAAGTATATGTGTGTGTGTGTGTGTGTGTGTGTGTGTGTATGTGTTCCTTCGATACCCCTATTTACAAGTATACATTTGCTTCTTCCACTGAGCTTGTTATGAACACAAATTCCTTTATAGCTCACAGAGCGGCTCTTATCTAAGGTCTGTGCGTGTGTGTGTGTGAGGGAAAGGGAAAGTGAGTGTGTGTGACAACAAGGCATACACAAGGACAGAGACAGGCTTAATAAGGAAACAATCTAATGGAAATTTATGACTGCCCAGGGTGAGAAACAATATAAAAATCCACCAAATTCTTGTAGCGCCACGCACACGCACACACACACAAACACACACACGCACACACACACACACACACACACACACACACACA
>NC_045739.1:8632204-8632941 GCF_008692095.1 Etheostoma spectabile
CACACACACACACACACACACACACACACACACACACACACACACACACACAATAGGATTCATTTTTCTGAACCTTAGACCAGTCTGTCAGAAATCCTCCCCTTCTCACCTCTCCCTTCACCCCGTGTGTCCTCTGTTTCCTGTCCCCTCATTAAGAGAGTGGGTTTGAGCAGGTCTTGGACAGTAGCCTAAGTGTGTCCTCTGGGAAAAGGGCCACAGAGTATCTTTTGTTTTCTTTTGCAAAAAGTGTGTGTATGTGTGTTTGTGTGCCTGTCTGTAGCTTACGTAGAATGATGCAATACCCGGCTGACAGGTTTGCTCAGAATAGCAAACAGAATAGCCTGAGGCAAGACCCGCAGGCACACACATACACACTGCATATGTACAATACACAGGCCGAAGATGGATATAGTGTGTGAATTTTGTCAGTGTATGTAAGTAACTTTTTGTGTGGAGAATATGAATACAAACTAATATGGTAGTATGGGGTGGTAGTAGCTCAGTCTATAGGGAGTTGGGTTGGGAACCGGAAGGTTACTGCTTCAAGTCCCCGTACGGACCAAAGTATGGTGGAGAGGTGCCAGTTCACCTCCTGGGCTCTGCCAAGGTGCTCTTGAGCAAGGCACCGAACCCCCAACCGATCGGGGCGCGTTTCCATGGGCAGGCCCCTCACTCTGATATCTCTCCATTAGTGCATGTGTAGGTCCTGAGCATGTGTGTGTAATTCAGGCCTGTGT
>NC_045739.1:8632953-8639333 GCF_008692095.1 Etheostoma spectabile
ATAACAACAGAGTGAAAAGTGTAGTTTCCCCTTGTGGAATTAATAAAGTATAATAAAATAAAACAATAAAAAAAAATGTACAAAATCTCACAAAAGGAGGCAAGAACAAGAACCTACTCTCAAATCAAAATCAGAGTTCCAAATGACAGCGACCTCAGCAAGCTCAGTGAGCAAGCGAGAAATGGGGAGGTGAGTAGGGCATCATAAGTGAGAGGAAAAGGAAGACAATCACAAATGCTTACACGTTTAGAGTATTTCTCTCTTGTAAGAGACTCAATAACAAGGGAAAAACTAAGCTGCCCTCCACTCTCCGCAAACATGTCAGCTCAGCTTTTACAACATTGTATCCAAAATGTCAGATACTTGTTGTGCAATTGGATGCACAAACCAAAGAGAGACAAGCCTGGGCTGTGTTTCTACCATGGACCGTTAATATTAATATATATACAGTCTATGTGAATTAGGCAAGCAAAGTGCCACAGTCACTACGATGAAAAGCGTTGTCAACCCACAAAATGAAGTTCACGTTCCATGCATAAGCTTTGCTAAACACTCTGTCATGATTGACATGCCAAGAACTGTCAATCACATCATAGTTGCGCCCTAAAACACCCCGTGCTTTATCACCGATTTTAAAATCAATGGGACCATAACTAAAAAAATTATCATCATTCTGTGTTGCAGAAGACCTTAAACTAGCGATCGAGACTACAAACTATCAAGTGAGAAGTTGGTCATTTTGCCATAGACGTCTATAGAAACCGACCTTCTTTTGCAACCCCAAGTGTCGCCCTCTGCTGGAATTCAGACGGAATGCAAGTTTATGTTACTTTTGCATTTGCAGCACTTTGCCGAAACGGATGCGCTGTCCATCAATATATATACAGTCTATGGTTTCTACAGAATACCATCTCAGAACAAAAAACAATAGAGGTGGCTATTGTGGATTTGTGCGATAGGTGCCACACTCAGCGCTGGCAACTTTTTCAGACTCCCTTTTTTTCCACAAAAGCGACTTGCGACAAATGTGGCAACTTTCTGCAGAAAAGACACCAGTATTGTCTGGAAAGCATGCACGGTCTTTCTCTCTTGTGACTGCCAAAACAGTCACCTCTCTCTTCTGTTCTGTGACTGAGGAGCTGGAATATGGGGAACTAAGTAATAATTGTAATTTAATATAAATTCCTGTAGTGAGTTTGCATTTGGCTAAAGATATCTATTTCTTGCTATCTATTCTTGAACTAGTTCTAGTTACTTCCATTGGAAAAGAGTTGGCAACACTGGCCAAGCTAGCAAACTACACTGACACTGAAACTGACCACCCATGCAACAACGACTGCGTCAAAGCTAGCCGTCTCTGGCGTATCCTAGTCAAACCAGTTAACTCCATTTAAATACTTTGCCAGACAATTGCTTCTTGAGTGGTGTTACTGCGTCTGCTCTGCCAGTCTCTGCATTCCCCACAAGATATTTTGCTATGTAGCAAAAGATTGCTAAAGTACCCTTCAGCGTTAGCAGAGACATGGCTGTTTTTAAAGCGGAAGTAGACAACTTTTCAACTAGCTAACTATGCTCCATCACCGCAAGAAGATTTGTTCTTTGTTTTAGATGATCAAAGAGAAAATAGATCATAGCTTTCTGTTTCTGACTGGCAGTGTTAGCTATATAGCTAGCGCACTGCACTAGCGAGCCTTCATTTTCCCAGGATTGTGGCTGTTGGCAGACAGAATTGCATAGTGAAATGCAATCTAAACGTACATTATATAACATGAACAAACAACACACTTTCTTGCGGTGGCCTTCCTAAATTGAGCAGTAGTGAAAGTTTTGATGTCATGTTATGATCAAAGAGTTAATTAGCAGCGTAGCTAGCTAGTGCGCTAGCTAGTTGAAATAAATAAACTTAAATGATTGAAATAGTGCAGTGGGTAGCCATAGCTCTATGGAGTTCCCAGTGCCATTCAGGTCTCTGCGACAGCCATGTGACTGAAAACTATGAACTAAACAAAAGAATGCAGTTGAGGTTGATGGGAATGTTTTAATTTGTATATTTTATGTTAGTTGTATCTAATATTTTAGTCTCAAACTGAATGGGAAGGAAGACAAAATAGCCAATAAAATATGACTTTTGTATTGTATTGTACGACATTGTACTGGTGTTTATTGCTTCCACATCCTCTATTTATGAACCACACTTATCATTGTTGAGCCGTGAGCACATGTTCCTACAGAGAATTGTGTTCTTCTGTGTGAAGCAAAGACAAACAGTAAATACTGTCAGTGTACAGGGAATTTAGTGAAATTAACAATTAATATTTTTTTGTAAATGATATCACAGATTTTTTCCAATGATAGTGGAGAAAGTTTCCATTGACTGGGAGGGAAAGAATTCCATATCTTAGAACTTCTGCAATTAATTCTGAATTGGGATGAAAATCAATAAATACATGATATATGATAGTGTGTGAAACACCCATTAAATATTGTGTTTGTTGTTGTTGTTACTCAGTTTGCAGTTAGAGCAAGTTTTAAAACAGAAGACACTCCCGACTCTACAGCTCCAGATATTTTCTGACTCTGATTTACTTCTCATATAGTCATACAACTATACCGCATTGCTTCTTTCATCCTGATCTTGTACAGCGCCTTCAAGTGTGAGAAAAACTATGCAATATCTCTTTCATAACATTCACAAGTAAAAAGCAAAACAAAACTATTTAGATTGTTTTGTATTTCGAGCTTCAGTCTTGAATGCAAAAAAGACCTAATGCGAGAAGTTTGTGGTGCAGAAAAAAATTGACATAGGCAGACACAACATGAATCACGTGGCAAACATAAAACCACTGAATTAAACGACTCCCGTCAGCTCCCACACATGCACACAGACAAAAAGACTGAGAGGAGGGAATGTTGCTTATGTTTCTGAAGTTACAGATTACTATAAAACATTCAGAGGATATGTAATTCTCAGGGGAAGAAATGTGGAAAGCTGATGGCTGTGTCTGTTAGCGTTTGTGCATTATACTTTATGTGAGTGGGGTCAGTGGAGAGAAACAACATTCTCTGCTCTTCCAGTGCAGGGTTGAAGAGTTGCCTTTTGGTTCCACTTAATCCACTTTTGGATGCTTGAGAAACACTTGTGTTTTCTCTCTCACACACACACACACACACACACACATACACACCCCACACACACACCACACACACACACACACACACACACACACACACACACACACACACACACACACACACACACACACACACACACACACACACACATTCTATCAGACACTGATGCTCCTGCTCATGATCCACATACACACACAGACACACACATTCAACTGCATGTACCCATGTGTTTAGCCACAGGTCTCATTGTAAGGTTTGTCTTCTCTGAGAATAAATTAACTGAAAATTATTTTCCTTTTGCCCGTGCACACATGGATTTGCGTGTGTATCCCCTTTGATCACGACTACATTAATTCATTTCTTTTGTGGCCAAACATAGCCTTGACACACCGCGCAGAGTGCCTCTCCAAAAAAACCAGACTTCAATTGAGAGGCCCCACACCTTAATTTGCATGCACACACACACACACACACACACACACACACACACACACACACACACGCACACGTTAACAAAGTAGGAGTGAAACAGCGGGAGACACATGCATTACACACAAAAGCTAACACACACGCTTTCACAGTTGTCTCTGTCATACAACCCTCTTGCACCATCTCTCCCCAGCTGGGATGTTCAGCTAATTGGCAGCAAAGAAAACCATCATTTTACTTTTACTCCCTTCCTTCTCACATTCCTTCCTCCTAATAAACCTCTCTCTCTCCCTTTGTTTAATTCACATGTAACATCTACGCTGACTGAGATGTGGAAGACGTGTCGTTGTTGTAAAAAACGACACAAGCAGAGCGGCCTCCTGGTGACTATTTTTCCTCTTTTTGATGTTGTGTGTTTTGGTGCCATGTGTTTTTCACCACTACTTGTTGCACAGCATACATGCCTGTGAATGTGAGCTTGCATTCATTTTAGTAACCATTTTGCCAAATGGTAGATGATGATCTTTTGAATACCTGCTCTGCATAACATGTTCCCAAAAATGCTTAAAGGGGTGATAGAATGCAAAACCGATTTTACCTTGTCATAGCTGAATAACAACAGTTTGGTGGGTTAATAGGACATGCATACAACCTCAAAATCCCATTGACACATTTTTCCTCTGTAAATCTCACAATTAGAAACCGCCTCTGAAAATGGGCAGATCTCAACAAGCCACATAGTTGATGGGATCTTGTTAGGAGGTGGCTAGCTTGCTCTCATTGCTCCATCCAGCTCACTGCGGCCTCTATCAATGAGACTCCAGGACAAGAAACGTTTATATCCCTGATCGTTTGTTTAAATAACTCAACATACATAATAAGGTTTGCTGGAACCTGTGGTAAGAGACTACGGGCATAACAAGCTTGCTGACTGCGCTCTCACTCACACACATAAGCCATTTGGCAGGAAGAGGCGAGGGAGAGCAGAGAGCTGCAGGCCCTGGACCTCTGTCAGGGCAGCGGCGTTTTTGCGCAGGTATGGAGCGCTGTGGGTTGCCGCTGTCTCGTCAGACTGTGTGGAGCACCTGAAGTCGTACCAAATTTGCAACTAGCCATCAATGACTTTTACATAGTTGATTTCTCGCATAAAAAGTATCAGAAGTAAATTTAGTACTGAAATAGCAGACAAACATTGCAGTGTCTCGTGTCCACTGTGTGTGTATGGGCTTCGCTCAACCAATCAGCATACAGCTTATCTAAACATTTATGAGAAGACCAGATAAAGCCGGAAACCTCTTGTTTCAATCTAGACCCATTAACGGGGGAGCATCAGGACCCATAAAAAAGCATTCAGACAATTTCCAGCCAAAGCAACGTTACATACCCTATTAGGAGACGTTAAGGAACAGTGTCAAACACTCTAATTAACCATTCTATCACCCCTTTAAAAACAGTCACTAATTCACCTTTGGAGACCCACATACAATGACTGTATTCTCTCCAGTTTAAGGTTGAACCCAAGGCAGGCAGGTGACAGGTAATTGAATTTTCAAAGTCCAGTTGTTTTTTTCTTCTTCTTTCAGCATGAGTTGGCTACTCATGCTCATTGTAATCTTTCAATAAATTGCCAATAAATCAGAGAGAAATTCATAATATGCACATTTCTGCCACAGATTGTGCTACTTATGCTTGTGTGCATGTTTGCTTGAGTGATGAGAACAAGCCTGCTCAAGCACGATTCTTGAGATGTAATTAGGTCATTTGGTCTCATGAGAAAGTTAGAGTGGGAGAGACAGAGAGAGGGAAGGTTAAGAGAAGGGACAAAAAAGATTATGAAGATGGAAAAGAGGGAGGTCAGAGTGTTACTTTCTACCACGGTTTTGCATTAGTGGCCCACTCATGGCAGCTTCTTATCAAGAATTCCAATTTCCAAACACTTCATCTAATTTTTGACAATAATAGTACAATTTGCTAATTTTAATTTATACTTTCTTAATCCCTCAAGGGACATAACAATGTTTTCACTCTGTTGTTATTATTATACACATTACACACAGGCCTGAATTACACAGATATGCTCAGTACCTATAAATTAACCTATAAAGGTAATTTAACTATTACACTGTGATTCCATTTATATACGCCAGACGTCTGCATCTCTGATTACTCTCGGAAACACAAGCTGTGACTGACATTAGAATTTCACAGTAGCCCGAGGCTACAGCAGGCACCCGTACACTCTGGGCTGTGTAATTTAACAGTATGCTGTTATGTAGCATCTAGGACTTATTTTTAAATGTCTCCATCGGCATTGTATTCCAAATAACAAATGTCTGACCTGTACAAATCAGAGAATCAGAGAAAGATGCTGAATGGGAAGGAGAAGAAGGGAAATGATAGTTTAGTCATTGTGGTTGGAATGCCACCTGTTCTTTTTTGTTTGAGATGCCTCCAACTGCTTTAGGAAAATTTTGAAAGGTTGATTGTTGTTCTGCTGCTAGATTAGAGCCTCAGAGGCATTTCAAAACACACACACACACACGCAGTAAGCAAGCTTTGACTAGCAATGACGATGAAACAAAGAATCTAATTTTCAAGACAATAAGCACATTATTAAAACTCTGGGGGTTGAATGAACGGGAAATAGACACAAACTAAGGCTATGAAATAGACTCATCCTGCATACCACCTAAATGATTCATAGATGAGTAAAATCTTTTGGCTGTCTTCATTGATGCCCTGACTCTTTTAACATTAGGGTTGTCCCGGCTAAGTAAATTGCTTAGGAGACTGTCTTTTTTTTTTTTTTTTTAATAGTT
>NC_045739.1:8639343-8648707 GCF_008692095.1 Etheostoma spectabile
TTTTGACAGGACAGATAGGTGAGAAAGGGGAGAGAGAGAGGGGAAAGAGATGCAAGAAATTGTCACAGGTCAGATTTTAACCCTGGACCTCTGCGTCGAGGCACAAACCTCTCAGTACATGCGGGCCTGCTCCACCACTGAAACAACCCGGCCACGCTTAGAATGTCTGTGATTGTGTACACTTTAGTGGGCTGCAGTTTCACATAACAGTGATCTGTGCAGCAATTCCTTTATACATGCTACATCAATAATTTCACATAACAACCATGGGACATTTAGGTCAAGAATAAGGTCAACCTTAATGACTAATCATTACTCTCATTACCACTAATTTACAGCAATGTAGTGGAACTATTACCTCCCACAGCAGCTGGAATCTCCTGGTATCAGAAGATTACATTACATGATTGTTGACACTTTTATTTTATCAAAGCCAGAGGTTGCACGTCTTTGGAAGCAACTAGGGGTTAAGTGTCTTGCACAGGGACACATTGGTTGATGTATCACACCAAAGGCATGTGTCATATCCACGGCCCCATCACCCGCAGAAGAACCTACCAGTATTGCGGGATCACATATCACACAAAAATGTAATCTTGTCCAGATCATTTTTGTCCGAACAGTAGCGGACCCAACCACTGAGGAGCTCCTGCTAGTTTAGATGTTTTTGAAGGATATAACAATGCCAGACGTGATTCATCCAATCACCTTCCAGATATTTATTGTTTTCAATGACGACTTCTCAGATGGTTCTATGTTACAAATCATCTGGCATGTCAGGTTAGCTGAACTGACCCGAGAACCAATTAGTCAGCATAGGCTGCAATGCAGATAAACAACACAGGAAGATAGCATAAAGGCCAAGCAGAGAGTGTATTGATTACAAAGGGAGCAATGCTTTTAAGACCTTACATATTTCAAATACATTTCCTGGACAGTTATAAAAGGTGGGTAAGAAAGTAACTTGATGAGAGTGAAAGCAAGTGAGAAGGAGAGAGCAAAGTGGAGAGGAATGAATAGTGAGCACTGCTGGACATAGTTCTCTTTGTCTGGCAGTGTTCAGAAGAGAAAAGGAGATAAAGATGAAGAAGACAAGAAAAAGGGAAAAAATGAAAGACGAAGACAAAGCATGGAAGACGACAGATGTGAAGAGCGTGAGGGAGTGAAAGTGAGAACACTTCCGTGAGAAAGTCAGCAGTGCGTGTGTGTGTGTGTGTGTGTGTGTGTGTGTGTGTGTGTGGAAAAAGTGCTTTTGTGAAATATTCAGTGTGATGGTGGACTTATAGAAGCAAAATCCCCTCCCTGGAGAGAGAGAAGAGAGAGGAAGAGGAGGAGCAGAGAAGAGGAGGAGAAAGGAGCAGTGATTGAAGTTTTGGATAAGAGTCATAAGACTGGAGACCATTTCAACAGAGAGGTCTCTGCTGTGAAGCGTTGTGTAGGACTGTCAGGGCCCTCTCTATTTTTAAACGGTGTGTGGGTAAACGGCTCACACCTTATTGCATCCAGTATACCTGTGGAGCTTGCCGGAGGTGAGCTTATGTAGAATCTTCTTCTGGGTTGCCATTTTAGTAGAAGAGCAGCAGTCTCTGGTTATCTGTTTGAGATATACACAACTCACTTGCTAAATACATGGAACAGGAATTGCTGCCTGGTTTAACTTAATTGGCAATATCTTTATATCAATCTTTATACTGCACAGAAGTCGCAGGGAGGTGGCTGAAGAGAAAAAAGATTAAAGAAAGATCTCAGCAACTGTTGAATTGGATTGGCACAACATTTTGTACAGACGAACATGGTTCTTCTATCCTACTGACTTTTATGATCTCCTGAGTTTCCTCTGGCATAACCATGAGGTTGACATTTTTGCAGTTGTGAATGAAATGTCTCAACAACTACTGGATGGATTCCCATAAAATTTGGTAAACACATTCATGTCAGCCTAAAAAAATGTCAAAAATTGTGACAACTTTCTTGAACCCTTAAATGTCTCCAATAATTTGGTTTGTGACCAAACACATGCACAACATATTCTTTCTAATTCATTTTATCAGCCTCAGATGTAATTTGTGTGTGGAACAAATAAGCTACTATTAGCAAATATTAGCAAATGGTAGCATGTGGATGCATTTAGGTCAAAGCACATGTGCAGCTTTGAAACATCAAATACGGAGTGGACATTGTGAAGAAAACAAATTAGATAAATACATTGACATTTTAAAGATTTGTTACATAGAAATATTTCCTTATTTTCATAAATATTTTAATCCATGTCACAGTACGTTTCCTGCATAATTTATTGCAACTTGTTTGTACGTGAACATAATTTTTTAAAGACTGGGTTAAACAGGATGGAGAGGGCTGCGTTGTTTCGCGCAGAGCCAAAGTTGGCCAATCAAACCAGTATGGCTCAAAGCATTCCATCTCTTTGAAGTTCAAAATGTTTTGCTACTAATAATGAGATTTTGTTCAGTAAATCACTGACATTATAGGGATGAGAGAGAGAGGGAAGTTGGGAAGTCATTTCAATTTAGAGTTTGTGGCCACAAGAACTGTATTATATGGTGCTTCCAAAATGGCTCCAAGATTCAGGCTTAAGGATTGCTAACCCTTGATTGCCGTGAACACGGGTTTAAACATGCTTTTTTTCCTCTTGATACTGTGCTTTCAGACCCCCTGTCCCTATATGACATGGACTAATGCATTTACTCGACAATCGTGGCCACACAAAAAATCTAATTCATATACACATCGGCTTACACACAAAAAACACACAGCAAAAGGCTCTATAAATACAGTGTGGAGGTAATGTTCATCGTGTAAAGTAGGCGGATTAACTGGAAACAGGTCAGAGCAAAGGCAGAGCATGCTCTAGCTTTTTCTCCTATTTAGCTGCTTTTTCTTGCCATTTTCTTTTCTTGCAATTGCTTTTCTAGCTTTTTTTTTCTGATGAGGTAGACTGGAATGGTGTCTCCTCCAACCCCACACTTTCCCGCTCCCCCACAGATTCTCAACATCTCAGCGCTGTGTCTCTTCAAAGGCGAGCATAGAGGCTACATCTCACAAATTCTGAGGGTTTTATTAATGATATATTAAATTACTCAACTATAGTGCATAGTGTGGAAGGGCTCCACGATATGAGGAAAATATCTAATTGCGATATGATTCATGATATTGGAGGGAATGATCATTGTTGTATCAATATTCTAATTTTCATTGAAAATTATTCACATTGAAAGAAATTAAAATGATTATAGTGTGATTTTTTGCAAGGCTCTGTACCAAACATAGATTTTTTTCTTTTCTGTAGGATACAATTTGCAGGCCAAGACATCTCTGCAGCACCACAATACTTCATTTAGAATGGTTTGACACATATTTTGCCATTAACAAATATTGCGAAAAACAAGTGCAAGACATTGAGACTGAGCATATCTATTAGCGTCAATACCTTTCAAAAGTTATCTCTTATAGATGGCTAGATGCATTTAAGCAATCGATGTGAATCCTCCGTAATGGTACAGAGGGAGTAAAACAAGAGCAGAAGAGAGCAAGGACAAGAAGAGGGGAAGTAAAGAAAAGGCAAAGGCCAGATTTTAAGGAAATGGATGAGATGTGGCAGAATCAGAGGAGGACGAAGAGGTTTGGTTTTTATTTCACGAGTCAGACAGGGTAAACAATGCCCTTCAGTAAGGAAATCTGCCTTTGCATCTGCCTCAGTATTAAACTCATCCATCCTGAGAGAGCGATAACTATACCGAGGAAGAAGATGAGAGAGAGCAACAGAGAGACTGAGAGAATCTGTGTCTGCAGAGCAGTCATCCTTCACCTGTAGCTTGCAGAGATCTTGGCTTGCATAATGCAATGTGAGGATAAAGCCTCCTTTATGACCAGCTGAGCCAATAAATCCGTATCAGTTCTGACCCCACCCCCCCCTCCCCCCCGTGCGTGCGCGCCGCAGCTGCTAAACTCTGTACAGCCCAGAAACATTTTCTGTGTATTCTTTTTTCTTAAAGCCAAATCGCAAAAGTAAAGACCATATTCATCTCTCGAATCCATCCATGCATTCAAACAAGGTGGAGAAAGTGGAGACACTTGACACTTCACGCTTCCCTGTTAGTTAAATGAAAAGAACGTCTCAAATCTAACTTATTTTCCCAGTATTTTTAATTGCCTGTACTTGTCACCTTCAACACTAACCATTCCCTCTGGTGCAAAGTTCCTTCCATAATTGTTTTCAATTAAAAAGTACTGTGGCACAGCTGTCCTTAGCTTGCCTTAGTTAGTTATTACTGTTCAGGGGAACGGCTACCAGAAGATGAGGGGTAGCGGTTTTGGCAGAAATCGTTATGATGCGGTGGGGAGCCACAGTTGAAGGCCTGATAAAGCAGTGGCTTGTTGGATCCATCTTTACAACAGCTTGGGGTGTTACGTAAGGGTTGATAGCCAGGGCTGGTGGAGGAAGAAAAAATGATAAATCCCAATGACAAATGAAACAAGCAATACATGAGTGGCTGCTACTCATAATGATAGTATTGATGCTGAAGTTATAACTACTTTTGTCCTATTATTTTTTTAAATCGTCACCATTAGAAGAGTAAGCAGGATTACACTCAGGTTTGTGCATAGTATTTTATGCGTTTCATTTGTGCCTTTTATGTTATACTGTCTGATCTGTGTCCTATAGCAACTGTTTGCTGGCCCAGATTCTAGCCCAGTTTCAGCCACACTTTTTGCTGAACTCAAAGCCCTGAGCTCCAAATTTAGCTCTGTTCAGTCTGGACGAGCATGAGGAAAAACCCCAATGAACAGGTGAGTGGACTCAGATAACGTGAAATTGGGCCAGGTGGAGTATGTTGGATACACTGCCTAGCCTAGCCCCAGAGGGCTATTTGGAGGAAGGAACACTATGCCAGGATGGTTCCGCTGTCTCCTCTGTTCCTAATTCCTAAAAGGCCACTGCAGTCATTCGCACAACAATCTAATGGCAGAGACAAATAAGGGGAGGTGGAGGCAGGTGGATAACAGGACAGGAGCACAGGGAAGTGAGGGATGGCCTGAGAGGAAAGCAAAAGGTGACAGAGAGAAAGAGAGGCTAAGAAATTAAGCATTAAGGGGAAAAAGGGAGAAGAGATGGATAAATGACAGAGGAAGATGACATAGAGACAGAGAGGACTGACAGGCTTTGGTAATGAATGCCACTTTAATGAAGCACTCTTTCTGTCTCTAAATCTCCTTTGCTCTTTTTCCCTCTAATCTATCTTTTCTATCTATCCCCTCCCTGTTTCTCCGTCACTTCCACTCTTTCTCTCTCTCTCTCTCTCTCTCTCTCTCTCTCTCTTTCTCTCCTGTAACACATGAAGAGCCATGGGGATAGAATAACTAATTATTTATGTTTTGTTTCTCCCCACATATGTAAGTATGTTAAAAGGCATTTAATACTGGTTAATTCAGTATCCTACAACAAAGTGCAGGAAAAAAGCACATCTCTATCTGTGACATTAAGCAGCCTCCAAATTCCCATCTGCAGAGGAATTTCTCACCTGTCTTTAGTACTCTTCTACTTGGTACGTTTTAGAGCAGAAGTCAGACACCATTAAGCAAAGGTCAGCAATCAATATATTCCATGAATGTAAAATGAAGCTACATAAGTCTAAACACAGAACCACAAGAAAAAGGGAAAAAAAGTCTTTGCATAGTTTCATTTATTTCATGTGCTACAACCTTTCAAGTGGAAAGAAAGCAATATTCTTGGGATTTCGTTGATATTTACTTTCTCTGTTCTCCCTCTTTTAAACAAAACATTTGCATAAAAATGATTGGAAAGGTTGTTTTGTTTTTTTAAACGCACAGAGCGGTGAGTCTCTACCATAACACAACTCACTTTGTATTACAGTAAATGTGAGTTTATGTGAGCGTATACTCATGCATGTGCAATGCTTTGTGAAGAACCGTCCTGGCCCGAGCTGCGATAATTAAGATTCCACACGTTTATTTCCTCCCACAATGTGTTCGGTTGGTACTATACATTTTGCTTGCAGGTACCAGGCTCATCAATATAATTTGATTCATTGCTTTAATCAGAGTTTTTTTTTGCGGTTTCTCCACAGTTTGGCTCTGGTGTTTACTGTCCCACCACAGTACAAGTTAAATAAAAAAACACAATTACAGTGTGTTTGTGTGAAAGAGAGCTGCTGATGTCTCTGTGTGTAGTGTAGTAACACATGCTGAAATTCTTTCATTAGCTCTGCCAGTGAAGTTGGTTGGTGCATGTGTTCTCCCATCTTTGTCTCTCTGTCTGCAGAATATTTCAAAAAGTTACAAATGAATTTGGCTGAAATAAGGTAAACAGATCCTTGGCCCAAGGATCAGTTCATAATATTTTGGCGGTGACCGCAATCTGGGATTCCTGCCAATGTGAATGTTTTGGAGCTTTAACTCTCACATTGTTTTATATAATACTGTGAAAGAGCAACAACCAGAAAGAGTTTGGCTTACAAATAACATTTTGTATTTTTCAAATTACAAGCTGTACAATGGCTGCTCTTTTGTGCAGTCGGGGAAGGTCAAGCTAAACCTACAAGCTAATGTGTTAATTCTGCTAATTACCCACCCATTAGCAGGTTAACAGCTTGCCACTTAGTCCTACAATTAATTACTGTTAGATTTTTTAAAGTGTGACAATAGCAACACTGACCCTGTTGATTGTTTCTTTCAGTTCACAATCTATAAAACTCAATACTTTAGTAAGTACTAACGTCATTATCATCTCGCAAGCCCTAACATCTAATTTCTGGTGGTGTTGGTAAGCATAAGGTCAGACGGTGGTGCTGCTTCAAAGATAAACAGAGGAGTGATTCTTCCTGCCTGCTGAGGCTAGCAATGGTAGCAAGTATTTCTGTTACTGACCCAGTATCTGTGCAGTATCCTATAGTTCAGCTACCGCTAACCGGTGCTTCCAGTTGTGTGTGGATAATGACTTCAGTCTCTGAGATGCTAAATGGCAAAAATGTCTTTATGCAACGTGGATAACATTTTTATAAGTTACACATTAACACAACTGTAGTGGAATTTCTGGTCTTGCATGGTGTTATTAGGAAATTATTGGGGGTCATCACTATGTTCCCAGGATCCTATGTTCTTGATGTAAACTTACAATGTAAAAAGATTGGTAAGAGCTATCTTTGCAGTTCAAATGTGCAAATGAATGAAAGGAGATTGAAAGAATAAAAATCTGTTCAGCCAATGTGAAAGAAAAACTATCTTGACTGTAAATTTGAGGGCATATAGGTTTCAAAGAGTAACATTAGTAGCCTAAAAGCTATAGGTTGGTGATTTGTACATTTGACCTAAAGAAACTTACAACACCTTGGAAAGGTCTTGTTACAGTGTTTCTCCGTCGCTTTGTTACCTTTCTCAGATCAGAATTGAAATTCTCAAAACGACCTCAGTTTCTCATTTCTTTGAACAAGTTGGAAATGCTTGGCACATCCATGCAAATGATTACGTACAATTCTCTGCTGTTTCCTGCATTATCAATTGGTAAATGTATTATAATGGGTCTCTGTTGAATAGCCTTACCCACACAACATTTAGGCATTAGCTCGTAGCATATGTCTTTACATGCAAAATGGTTGAACAAGTTGTCATAATATGTAAAGCATATTTCTATACAATTCCATTAGACTTTTTTCTAAATCTGTCATGAAGTGGTAAAGTGCTCCCAGGTGAATCTTGACTTCCTCTAAAAAAAGGTGCAGCTCATGAACCCTCAACTGGCAAGTGTATATATATATATATATATATATATATATATATATGTATATAGCCAGAGCACAACACCATGTTACAATGTTTGACAATGGAAGGACAAGGACTTGGACAGGGTCAACAGCCAGAGAGGAGTGAGGCTGTGTGGCAGAGGAGTTGGGAGGCAAAAACTGAGAAAGAGGCAGAAAAGGGCGATGTCAAATGTGCATTCCTGATGAGATAAGCGCCACACTTGTAGATCAATTTCTTAATCATGGGCTTACAATGACCGAGGCTGGTCAAAGGGTGCAGCCAAATGTTGGGAGATCAATTGTGTCCTCAATCATTTAGACTTTTCATCGACAGAACAGGTATGTAATCTTACAACAGGCCCTGTACTGTACTGCTTCATACAATATTACAGTATTCCACTTACATGTTACAATATGCAGTGAGTATATTTCACAGTAGACAGTAACATTTTAACATCTTACTCAAGTTTGTGTTTTGCATTTCTATATTTTTCCACATAGGACTGCAAAACACCTTCCCAGTAGTGGCAGAGGGCCCCTTTTTACACCTGAACAGGAGGAGGCTATTTGCATCATGGTTGTAGAAAACAATGCCATAAGACTAAGGGAGAAAAAGAGTGTCATTACAAAGCATAACATCTTTGAAAACATCCACGTCAGGAGGTGTAGAAAGACTGCACTGTAATTCCTTCAGCACTGCATGTACAGTTTTCCCTAAGGAGATTGTCCTATGTTCACAATTCTACTTTTGTTTTTTTCTTTTTATTCTTGCTATGCAGTGCTGTCCGTTCCTTTCTGTATCACAATGACATAGTCTGTCAACAACTTACATTACAAACAGAAAAAGTGTAAATGTGAATCTTTTGCTGTCAAACTCGTACATACACTAAGGTGTAACCTGCGATCTACAATAAATGTCATCAAAACTTTAGCCATAGTTTACATCAGAACATCCCTCCAGAGTACACTGTTATATTGACAACATAACTAAGCAATTTGACTGTCTTATTTGTATACAATGAGACAAGGACTTGTCATTCTGATGGCACGAACATGTTCACTGACACAGATATTTATTTTTGAGAGATGAAATAAGGATTTTGAGCCAGAGACTGGCTTTTTGCAGGTAATCCATGGTGTTTTGCTATTTGTACAAATTGTTTTGAGAAATGCACTTACTATTTTGCAAATGTTGAGGATGACATTAAGAGGATATTAACTTGGGGAACATAGGACCGTGGGAACATATATACACGTTCACAATTAGTGTGCTAATTTACATTCTAACTACACAGATGCTGATATCCAAACCGCTTGCACTTATTATATTTATTCAAGTCATTCACCACATCATTCGGAAATTATAATCATCTGGTAAATAATGTCCTGAACATGACTTGGGATTTTGCATATTGTACTTCAAAAAATAAAATACACTGCATGCTAACTTGCTAACTACTTATACCTTGAGTGGTGTGGCACTACCTCGGCGGATTCAGTTGTGGCCCTACTTGGAGATATTAAAACATGGACAGTGTAAAATGTTATAGATAGATAGATAGATAGATAGATAGATAGATAGATAG
>NC_045739.1:8648717-8653055 GCF_008692095.1 Etheostoma spectabile
GATAGATGGATAGATAGATGGATAGATGGATAGATAGATAGATGGATAGAAAGCAAGGAAGAAAGAAAAAAAGAAAGAAAGAAAGAAAAAAAGAAAGAAAAAGCATGTAGGGAACACCAGGGGACAGAGGGCTCAGCTGGAGCAGATGGAGCAGGAAGGCAGAAGATGAGCAAGGAGGGCAGGACATGAGAAACCTCTGGCACCAAACTAAGTTAAGAGCAAAAACAAGCATATGCTGTGTGTGCAGTTTATCCTGAAGCTCATCTTTATGTAACTTAGACGGTGATTTGTGTGCAAATAAGCATGGAGTGGTTTTGATAGGATTTTCTTTTTTTTACTTTTGGCACCGATGCTTCCACTGTCTCACCACTACTTTCTGAGTGCCTGTTCATCCTCTACAACTTAATTATTTCAGCTTGGCCAATGTTTGTCAAGTCCTTGTAAAAAAAAACAATGTTATCCCTGAGCCCCTGGGGCACATATGGATCATTACTTCCCACCAAATAAGGTGGCAAGGAGCGATCGCTGTGTCAAATTACACAGAGGGTTCAAAAAGTCATGTTGATGGATCGATACACCTCTTAATCTCCTGCAACCACCATCTGAAACCTATCCTGGCCGCTGTGATGGAAAATCTCTGTGGTTGTGGACATGGTGGGATGCAGATTTAAGAAAAGCCTGGGACTCTATTCCCTGTGCATCAGAAGCAGAATCTCAGTGGGAAACATTCACATTCAACCATAAAATAATCAGAGGGTGTTCACTACATCCACTGTTATCAGCTATTATGGCATGCCATTACATTATAATGGTTTTTTGATGAATGCATCGCACCAGCATTTACACAAAGCCTGGTTTTAGAGTTCCTGTTGATGAAATCATAAATCTGAAAAAATGGCTTTTATCTTCTGGGCTGGAACTGGATATGTTGTCCTCTTTCTGTCCTGCATTGGCCAATACTATCATAAGCAATATTCAAGATTTTTTCATATTTCAGATTTTTCTATCTTAAATAGTACATTTCCTTCAACCTCTCTGTTCAGACTGCAGTGAGTCAACTCCGAGTAATATGTGGGCTGAATGATACCACCAATGGTACTTTGAACGTGAGCATCGCTTGTCCATTCATCCTCATCCTGTCTTCTACTCTTCCATCATAAAGGCGTAACTTGAGCGCTACTTGTGTTGGAACAATGTTGCAATAACATTCTTCACCCTCGATGATCTGTTTGGTAATCACTACCCTGTCAGCATTTTCCGACTATAATAAATAAATCCATCCTGTCGGTAAATTAAAACTGTGTAAAAGTGAGATCCAGGTCAGCGGATACCTTGTTGTTCAGCATAACCAATCAGAATACCTTTGGTTTCACTAAAGATTAATCTTCTTGAAATGTATTATTCTAATAGCAGAAAATGTTGGAAAATTGTTTTTTTATCTGCATTTTAATCTGCAGAAAATACACATAGTTATAACCCATTGTGATACATGTTCAAGATTTTTCTCATTCAAGAATGTACAGTAAATTAAAATACCAAACATTCCTAAAATTGAAAATAATGTGTTGTACCACACCTGGATCACACCAAAAAAAGTCTGTGGTATATTGCTTATATGGCTTTCCCCCAAATATAAATAAAAAAACATTTTTTTTCCGGATAACCTGCTAGAAATCAGAAAAGAAAACAAACAAAGAAACGGGACCAAATCATAAAAGCAGGTTTAAAGCAAGTAGATTTCCATTGTGACAACATTCAATATGTTACATAAAACTATCTTACAAATTGTTATTATTTTACTGATGATTAAACAAATCCATTCCTCTGTCCTTTAATATCCTAGTGATATACTTCATCATCTAAATGTTTCTGACTGAGTGCATGATCATCTCCAAAAAGGACTTTTGAAAAGGCAGCAACTGTGCAGATGGTTAATATAAAACCTGAGCTGCATTTTTCCCATCAATAAAGCAAGTTGGGGACTACAAATCATACACACACCTGAACGCACACATGAAGTGTATCACTAACACCATTTTTGTTTGATTATATGCGTGGTGTGTTGACTCGTCGGTTATCAGGTTGAAACAAAACAAAAATCCAAGGACAGCAGATTTTTCTTGTTGTTGACATGAACCTACAGTAGCCTACACAATGAAAAAGCACACTAATGAATTGAAAGCCTTTTGTCCTTTAGGCTGCAGCCTTTCCACAAACTCTAAATGAGGTCTCGAGAGATGACTTCAAACATGAAATACTGCAGCTTACAGGTTGGCTTTAAGGACAGTGGGGCTACGAAGGATGGGAGAAAGATTGGAGGATAGATAGATAGATAGATAGATAGATAGATAGATAGATAGATAGTAGATAGACAGACAGACAGACAGATAGATAGATAGATAGATAGATAGATAGATAGATAGATAGATAGATAGATATGGAGGTTAATAATAGAGGAGATAGAGGCAGAGAACTGTACAGGTAACTCACAGATGGACTGATCTGGTTGAAATCATCACGTGACAGTGCACATTGTGAGGCTGATAGCTCGGTAGACAGGTGTGAACTGTGAGAGAAATGTTGTTTGATAGAAGCTTCTACACACCTTGTTGTCTGCTACATAAAATCAGAGCGAGCTTTTCTTCCCCATCTAAAGCAACTGTGGTGGGAAATACAGAGCACAATCCTCACAAGTCAAATGAGGAATATGTGTGGACCACTTTTTATTTTCTTCCCTGCCCCCCTTTGTCATCCCCAGACACTTTTCTTTAGCCACTTTGTTCTTTTTCTTAGTTCAGCAACCTCCTTTAGTTTCTCTCTGGGGGTGCAGTGGTGTAGCCTACACTAGATTTTCTGTGATATTTTCTTTTCTTTCTGCTGCTCTCCTCCTTTATCAAATTGCACAAGCTCACATAAAGCAAGTTAATGAGGCCAGTAGGGGGGTGAACTATGATATACTCTCTGTTGTGGCTTTGATAAGAACTTCATCACTTTTAATATGTTTGTATTATTCAAATTGTACATTTAAATCCTCTGCTCCCACTTTTCTACTGGTCTACCACCAAAGCAACGCTCCACAGCCCATACATTAACAGCAGCATCTTTCATTATTTGAGCTCACTGTGCTATCAGTTATTGTAAATGCACACTTATATTATTATAAAAAGCATCAGCCTTGATTCAACATAGGCCTGCAGTCAAAATTCTGGCATAGAATGGAGAAGGTACAAAGGATGATACGTCTGGAGTGTTTAATGCATAATTAACAAGTGAATAACTGGAAAAGCTCAAGCTGGATGCTGCTTCGCGGAATCAGGCAGTGAAGGGGAGGAACATGTGAACGCCTTGCTTTGCTTTTACTTCAGAGAGGACTCATTACTGACGTTGTCAACATCACTGTCTGGAGAACTTCTTAATGGGAACAAAATTCACTAGGCTACACTAAGTGGATCATGTTGTAGCCTAATTATAGAATTACTCACTTTGATGGGGAGCTGTAGCATACATGTAAGGTTTTACATATCCAGGTCACTTAAGAGTGAATCACTACGCTCATTCAGCACAATGAAACGCTGATTATAGAAATATAATAGAAATGGTAAAAAACAAAAAAACAAAAAAAAAACAGTAAGTTTGTTACAATCACTCCGCTGATGTAGGCTACGTTTTCATTAGGTGCAGACATACAGCGATTTGTTAACACTCACAGTTTCAACAAGTCAATGTTCCTACGTATTGCAGACTGTATCTCGCTTAACTTTATGGTGGCACGATGAACAGACGGACACTTTTCAGTTTGGAGATTTTCACTGCAGCTGTTCAACGCGCGTTGGCTGCACAGCGCGCATCATCATCATTAGAAGCAGCAGCAGCAGCGCGGCAGAACACATCTCTTTTATCTCTTTGTGGAGATACTCACACTGCGTTCTACCGCCAGCGGAAATTAAATCGAGTTGTAAAAGCGAAATTAATTCCCTATGCTTTGTTGATTGTTTATACAGTGTGCCTTACCTTAAGTTCTCGAGGCTTGAAGAAAGTGTGGGTGCGAGTGTTTGCAGCCCCCTATCCAAAATGGAAACTCTGATCCTACTTGGTAGACTCGAGGAAGAAGAAGAACAAACACAAATAACGTGTCTTTGTTGATGTGCAAAGAGCGCCAGAGAGGTGAACTAACAGCGGCTCCTGCTCTGGCACGACTGTCTGTTCTTGGGTGAGAATTAGTTTGCTTGCTTCTGCCTGCCGCCCTCCCTCCCTCCCACTCTCACTCACTCTCACTCTCACTCATTGTCTCCCACCCATGAGAAATAAATAATCTCTCTCTCTCTCTCTCTCTCTCTC
>NC_045739.1:8653065-8653692 GCF_008692095.1 Etheostoma spectabile
TCTCTTTCTCTCTCTCTCTGTCTGTCTGTCTGTCTGTCTGTCTATCCGTCTCTCTCTCTCTGTGTCTAGCAGGTGGGCACATTTGAATAATGTGAGATCATTATTATAAGGCTGCTGGAGGCCCAAATGTGTGTCCTCCACTCTCTCTCCCAAACCCTGTATGCTTTTTATGTTTAGACAAAACTGTATGACTGTGTGACTGTCAGAGTCAGAATTCTTCTGGCTGTGCAGGCATGCAGATTGGTAGTGGTCTGGATTAAACCGTGGGATTATACCTCAACATTCATTATTTCATTTTACATACTGGAAGCACACTAGTGGACAATGACATAAGTATTTGTCAGGGCAGACAAACAGACAGATTAATGTGGGTATGAATGGATAGAAAAACAATATAAATCATAAAACTAGGGAAAAGAAACCTTTCACTTCTTGGATTGATGCACGTGAATCTAATGCTTCACATAAAATCAATCAGATTAGCGTGTGGGGCAGAATGGGTCACTGGGATGAGATATTTTCTGGGAAAATGTGTGTGCTTATGGATATGCAATGTGTCTGCATGCAGTCCTGTGTGTATGTGTGTGTGTGTGTGTGTGTATGTGTGTGTGTGTGTGTGTGTATGTG
>NC_045739.1:8653702-8661176 GCF_008692095.1 Etheostoma spectabile
GTGTGTGTGTGTGTGTGTGTATGTGTGTGTGTGTGTGTGTGTGTGTGTGTGTAGAAGCTACACACAGCAAAGTCAGTGCATGTGTGCCTGTATACTGACAGATGGCTGCTGTAATGACGCAGGAACTAACTACTGGGTTTCTACGTGTCTGTGAGGTTGTTTATGCACATGCTTGCTAGTGGATTGTGTATGTGTTTGTGTGTGTGTGTGTGTGTGTGTGAGAGAGAGAGAGAAAGAGAGAAAGAGCATGTGTGAGGGGGAGAGAAAAAGAGAGATGCCTTTTTGTCCAGGTGCTGCTTACAATCTTTTCCACAGACATTCATAAGAGACCTTGAGTCTGTTGCAGTTTTGAATTTGCTGTAACATACAGTACAAAGGTGTGTGTGTGTGTGTGTGTGTGTGTGTGTGTGTGTGAGACACTAGGAAACTAGGAATAATAAAAAATATCAGCATAAAGTCGCATCAGTGATGGTGTCTAGTGAATCTGCCCTGGTGACACCCACCATTATGTTTAGGTAAATTTTAATCACAGGATGTACTTGATACACTTAAGCTTATCATGCATATCATCTATGTACAGGTGGTGGGGTGGGGGCCAACATTACCATACAGTTGGATTAACAAGGACAAATATAGTCTCCAAATATACACTATATATAAGCTTTATAAGCATGCAGGGCCAGGGCTGTTGTACTGGGTTGTATTTTATTGTCAGGGTCCTGTTCTTGGTTCCGCCTGCTGGGTATTTGACAGTGCTTGAAGGAGTATTCACATATTTTACTTAAGTATAAGTAAGTAAAAAATACTGATACACAAATTTGTATATACTTTTGAAACATTTTGTATGTTTACCTTAAACAGTTATGTAATTGGAATGAGCCCAAACTAAACATTTTCTTTGTCACAGGCCAAAACTTAGCAGGCTTTTTATGTAGAATAATAATCTAAAAAGTAACCACAGCTGTCAGTAAAATGTAGTGGAGTAGATGGTACAATATTCCATAAGTATTAAGTAGCAGAACATGGAAATACTCAAGTAAAGTACCACAAAACTGCACAGTACTTGAGTTAATGTGCTTAGTTACTGTCAAACACTATTTGAATGATCAAATAACATGCATGGTCATTAAGCAACGGACATTGTTGATGACGCTCATGATAGTGAGCCTTCACCTGGTTGGATGGGACAAGGCCAAGAGAGCCTCAGTGCAGAATTCCTAGTCTCGCTTTGCCAGACCTACCTCCACACGCTGTGGAGCGGAGGAGGGTCTGGCTATTCCACACAGCATTCTGGGAAAGGAAGAAAACAAGCTCTGGTTTATTGGCATTTCTTTAAACCCCTCACAATCGTCAAGGGCGGCACTAAGCTCCACACGGAGCCGCTATAAAATTGTTGCGTTAGAAAACACAGACTGGACAGATATTCTAGTTAGCTGCCTCAATTTACCCTGCACAGATCTAAGGAGGACTTAACCATAGTCCTCATAAATCCACCAGAGTTTAAAATTCCAACGTAAAGAAAGCAGAAGGAAACGGACGTACATGCATCCGGCGGAATTACCTGCGACAAGGCTATAGACTACAGTATTCCTAACTGGCAGACACAGAAGTGTCAGATGACCATTATGTTTCATTATGACTCACCATCATGATTCACTGTATTTGTAATGAAAAGCACTGACCTTAACCTCCATGAGTGCATCAAAACTAAGCCCAAAAACACACTCGCTGTTAAAGACCCTCTACGGCTGGTTTCCTAGCGAGACAGAGAGAGAAGGGGTCAGATAAATTGTGCTATTAAGCAAAGCAGAGAGCACTGCTGTTGGGATAAAAGTAAAATTCATCGTGGCTTTGAGGACTCAGAGCAAACATCCCTGTGCCAAATGTGCCATTTGGAGCCGGCAGGCTTCAAGGCCGGCAGCCATTCAGAAGGAGAGCTAAGAGCCCTGGCTCTCCTTCATTTAGTTTCTCACATTCTGCTTCCCTTTTCTCTTTCTCTTTCAACTCACACTGTTTTATCTCCATTCCTTTGCTTTATCTGCTGTCCGTTTCTGTCACACTTGGCCTCAACTCCGTGACTATGTTTGTGCCTGTGTGTGTGCACGTTTTTTTTAAGTTGAGAAATATAGAAGCTATTATAATTCTCACAGACATGAATAGAGATTTAAAAATCAATTGATGTATTTCAATAATTGTCACCCTGACTCGAGCACACTTTTCTATGTGTGTGCATGTGTGCTCATCTTTAGCATGGCACCCATTCAGTTGTCTTAAATCTTTGATTAAAATGCTTATAATTGTGCAAATATACAGTAATGGTTTGGTACATGGATTTACATGCAAATTTTCTCCTTAGAGGCTTAATTTAGAATTAAATCCCTAACAGCCTGCAATCTAGCCTTCTCGCCTATATTTCAAATTTGGCATCAAGTAATATAATGCTATTAGGGCTGTGACCATCGACTGCTTGCACTCCCTTTGCACGTTGTTGCTCAAACACGTACGGGAATGCATGCATGCACGCACGCACACACACACACAAATACACTTACTCACCATTTGTTTTGCTGGATTGTCTCCCATTTCCTTTTGTCGGAAGCTTACCCTCCCTTTCTCCCTCTGCCATTCTGCTCGCCCCCTATCCTTTTTCCGCGCCTGCCCTCTTCTACCTCCCTCCTTCATCAGCATCCCTCTCTGTTTTACCCATCTCTGCTTTAACTTCTTCCTCTTTTTCTCCCATTTTTGTTATCAGTCTGTCTCATATTACATCTTTTATCAGCTTCTTCTTCTCTTTTTTTGTGGCCCTCCACAGGTCCTCCTTGTTGGGCTGCATGCCAGTGTGGGTCAGCGGCAGGTTGTAATTACTTTACTCCTCCTCTGGCAGCTATTAGTGAAGAAAGGAAGGGAGAGAATCAAGAGACAAAAAGAGAAACAGAATTAAAAAAAACAGACAGATTATTTATTTTCAATATAAGGGCTAAACTAAACTCTCTGATCCATTTATTATTATTATCTTTTTAAAGGACAAGGACAATGTATGTAAATCAAATGCGTTTCTGTTATCTCCACAATCTTGTTCACATTCATGCACACATTTAAATTAAGTATGCTGTGTCTCACTGAAGTTCCAGCTGATTTCCTCCACTGACAAGGTGCAGGTCTGCACAGTCAACATTGAGAGGTAAATAATACAGGAATATAGAATTGTTTCTACCACATGATTAATGTAGCATAGTAGAGTTGGCCTTAATTGGTGCAGCTATATTCGAGCTGTGATGTAGGGTGGGCAACACTTCCCTGACTTCGGCAATGGGTTGGGAAACATTTGCATGTCTTTACAAAATCAATAGCAGTCTGAAAAAACTTTCACCACGCATAATGAAATTAGCATTAAAAGGAATAAAAAGAACACAGGGGAAAGAACCATGACGTCTGTGGATTGTTTTTTTTTGTTTTTTTTTACAGTTTTCCATCTTTCTCTCATAGTAACAGCTTAACGGGCAGGAGAACTCATTAGTTAAAGGTTATAGCAGACAGGGATAGAGATTGTTTGAAGTTTCCGCTGGATGCATCGCTGTGAAGGCTGTCGTTAATCACCCAAATTAGTGAGACTGAGATGTTTTCAGTGTTGGCCATAGCCCAGCTCCCAGATGCTATTCTTATCCTGGGTGAACATTGATACTTCTTCAGCTGTCTGGAGGTCACCACTTCCTGAGACAGGGATCACTAATTGCACAGTGCCGATAACCTTTAATTCCTTCCTTTTTCAGAAAATAGGCAGTTTTTCATGCACACATACCAGCTTATGATGCACTACATAACACTTTATTATTTACTGCGTAATTGTTTTGTGAATACAGAGTATCAATAAAATAGGCCCAATTATTGGGTACACATACGTGAATAGAATGGAAAGAGGCAAATGTTAGGGAATAAAGGGCTAAGAAGGGACATTTAGAGGGTAATTATCCTGTAAGTATTATTTTTTAATTATTAATACTGAGTAACTATTTAATAATTACAGGGTATAGTAGTATTAGTGGGTAACAAGACAGGAACGATAGGGTAACTGTTGATTTTGAAATGAAACATTAGGCTTAGTCTGGAAAGAAGGTGGTGACTTTATAGCCAGGACTATACAATAGCTTTAAGTTTTATAAGTTGTGTTTATGCTTTCAAAATTATGATTAAATGCTGAGTTTTTAAAAAGTGTTCCATTGTTCACCCCTTTTTCACTGTAATAATAATGTACAGGGTATCTTAAAGTTTGGGGTTTGTCTGTTTTTAAGTTTAAGTGCCACATGTTGTTGGGCTCCTTTTCATGCCATAGCTGTCGTGAAAGGACACATGTCTGTTGACACCCAGCTTGTACCATTAAATTATTCAGAAGGTACTGGGTTATTAATACAAATTCTTGTTGTTTAGTGTTAGGTCCCCTAAACATAAGGTTACCCCTTGACAAACAAAAACATAATGAAATAAAGGAATTCCCTTCAAAAGAAATGCTAGTGAAAATAGTAATGCAGTGAAAGAGAGGCTACTGACTGTGCATGTTACTGGTAAGCCCTCTTCCACAACTAGGTTGATATTTTAAGCTTTGTCAGATTGATTTTGAGGCCCTGTGGGGGCTTTGTGGGTCTGTGTGAGACACAGACAAAAAAGGAGGTGGACTCAAAGTTAGGACAGGGAAGATCACAATGGAGAGGAAGGGGAGGAGTAGTGGTGGCCTCCAGATTCCTGAGGTTATTAATAAGAGTGTGTCTTCAAGGACACCAGTGATGATTTGGGTCAAACTATTTCCTCTTCCTCCTGAGGTGTATCAAGGTCACTGAAAAAATGGCCCCAGAAAGCTCTCTCTCTCACTCTCTCCCAACTTGAAATAGGCTGCCTTTGTTTTTAGGTGCCAATAACCCTGGATGACAGACTGGGGCGTTTGATACCCTTATAAAATCACTGGCAGGTGTATAGTCATTATAAAGAGCTGTCACCTTTCTTTGACAGCTAATTAGCAGGTAAAACAAATGTCTTTGCAATGGGTGTGAGAAGATTCCTATGAGACAGAACTAACACAGACTGAAATGGCCTTGAAAATGCTTCACTTTCTAATTTAGTTAATTTTAAAACATTATTTCATTGTTGTACGTTCACTTAATAGAACATCCACTCTTTCTTTGATGTTATGGCTCTATTTGAAGAGGCCCTTGCCTTGGCTACTAGTTATATGACCAAGGAAACAGGATGTTCACTGCCGCCCACGGAGGTCTGATGTGTTGTGCAGTTTGATGGCGATTAGGCCTGATTTCCTTCATATAAAAGGACAATAACTACTACTTACCTGTAGGCTGAGGCCAGCTGTGACATTTTACAATGTTCATTTTACACCTGTCCCACAGAGTTTTAGTTTTTGAGTTAATGACATCTCCTTGGGGTCTGGGAGTGTTATTAAACAGTTCTGTTCAGGTGAGTAACACTGTTTATCCTGTGGAAAGATATACTGACGAAATCAAGATGCAGCAACACAGTGTCCCAATCATAATCGAGCACCGAATGTGAGATTGTGTTTGTCTGCCATCTAGTGGTCAAACAAAGTCACAGCAAGGAGCACATGAGAGAATGACTGTTTGAAGCACTGTTTTTATACACCTTCAGTGTGAAGACTCTAGGATTCAGAGTAAATATTTGATTATTACTGTTATTCTATATAGCTTTCTCAAAGCGAACGTTACATTAGTTCACTTTATTTTAATTTCTTTGTTGATGCCTTTTATAATTCTTTTTTTTAAATTTAAAGTGTAAATTATTATTTTTACTACCTTTGCCGGAACCATACAACATTAATTTACTGATTATCCAGTATACTGACATTTTGAATACCAAACATATTATGGAGGCTTCATATTACTTTGCGTCACAATAGGCCCACCACGAGGAAATCCCACAAATTCGGTCTGTAGGCCTAGTTTTCAATAGATGATTCATATCTGAATAAATTACATTGAAAGAAAGTTTGACTATAGATGACATAAACCATCTTCTTTGTAGTTTACGTTTAAGATGTATTTAATGTTTTAACAAGCAGAAATACACCCGATTTACGTGAAAGAAATAGACCAATGAAAACGGCTCTGTTTCCCAGCATGCCACAGGAGTTTATGTTCACTTCGTAATACCTACAATACAACGAGCGTGAAAACGGGACATTTACGACATTCTCTCTTGGCGTTTTCTATTGTAGGCAACCTCGTTGTCAAAACACTACATTCGATTTTAGTCCCATATTTGCACCACAATAAAGAATACGTTAAGTTATATTGCAGTATTTATACATCTTGTCCGCCCTCATTCCTTTCGTGGGCGGAAGCTCATTGTAGAGGTCACATGCAGAGTGCTCGTCACTCCACCAATCACCTCGGGGAAGGTCTGAGACAAGAGCCAATAGTTACCCTCGCAGGGTATCACCTGATTCGGGTGAGCGAGTGAACAGAAATCATGGGTCAATGTGAGCGGTTAGCAGGAGAAGTTGTGTTGTGCGGTTTCAGCGCCACGCAACGGATGTGCCGCTCACTGACTTGGAATCGCTCGCGGCTGGCATATGAGTGCGATGTATGAGGTGGGGCACAGCTCCAGAACCCAATTCAGACTACTCTCCCCCCACTTTTTCAAATTTTATTTTTTTGTGAAACATAAAATTCGACAAACTGACAAGAATACAAGACCCCTGGCAGAATCCATCACCGGCGGTTAGATTTGTGTCCTGCTCATAGACTGTATATTATTGGTCTATGGTCCTACTAGATCCCAACCATAGACTGTATATTATTGGTCTATGGTCCTACTAGATCCCAACCATAGACTGTATATGATCCCAACTTCCTCTGACATACGTGGGCAACGATAATCTCACGAGAGCAAGGTGGCCGCAGGTTTGAGACGCAGGCAGCGCAGTTGCTGTCACTCCCTGCAGATTTGAGTCGCGTATGCATCACTTTGCGACGAGTGAAGCTGTTGAACTTTTCAGCTACCATTATCAATGAATATAAAATGAAGAAGAACGTAATTATGTTAGGGGAAATGCAGCTATTTTACTAGAATGGCATGAATAAACATTACGTTATGTAACGTGAATAACCTTGAATGGGTAAACTAAACCGTGAACAGATGCATTCTAATCAGCGATGGTGTTTAACAAAAACTACAACTCCCATAATTTCACGCAACTTCCTAACTTCATCAAAAGTCAGCTTTGGGGGCGTGTTGTTTACAAGGGGGTGATTTCAGCGATAATCTCCAGCACCTCCTCCCTCACATCCTCGTTGCTGCTTTCTAGAAGACGAAGATTCTTTCCATTGGATTTCCAGCCCTTTCACATTTTCCTGCAGCAATCTTGGCTGTATTTTTCAAACGTGGAATAAGGATGCCCCTTATCGCCCTACCTTTTTTTGCTTGCAGCCCAACTTTTATGTGAACACATCAA
>NC_045739.1:8661186-8661590 GCF_008692095.1 Etheostoma spectabile
GTAGTCAATTGCAGGGTATTTCTATCGCTGATAAGACAATTATTTTAAGTCAACTGGCAGATGACATAACACTGTTTTTAAAAGATAGCTATCAGGTTCCTCTAGCAATTACTACAATAGAAGTCTTCAGTAAAGCCTCTGATCTCCGCTTAAATATTAAAAAATGTGAAACTACTAGCACTTAAAGAGTGTGATGTTGATTTGATCGCTAATATTCCTGTGAAAAACAGTCTTCATTACTTAGGGCTTGTTATTGGTAAAAATGAACTCCAAAGATGCAAGAATAATTTCACTCCCATTGTTGAAAAAACATAAAAGAAATTCAATCTTTGGCTTTCACATGACTTATCATTAAAAGGCAGGATTCTACTCTTAAAGGCTGAAGGTATATCAAGATTAACATA
>NC_045739.1:8661600-8662194 GCF_008692095.1 Etheostoma spectabile
ACTGTCTTTATATGTAGATCAACAAATGTGTAAAACTATAGACAAAAGTTCTATATGATTTTGTGTGGAAAAACCGCACTCACTATCTGAGAATCTTTACAGTGTTAATGAGGCTATTCTTGCTTTTCACAGGCAACCCATAAAAAAATAAAAATAAAAAATAAAACTAGAAAATCAATGAAAAAGTTAAAAGACTTCCAATAAAGACATTATAAAAGCTATGTAACATTTTCTCAGGAACATTAAAAATGCCAACAGGTGAACAAACAATTCAAGACAAAACAACGGATACAATACTCTTATTAAGGAGAAGACTGCTCTGCAAACTGTAAAAAATAACAGAAGCCAACAGCATGTCCCACTTTTTTATATTTCGCTGTAGCCTACATTTGCATTATCATATAGCTGACGTTCCTTACCAGCTGGACTGGGTAGTTCAGGTAAATTTATTTTATAATAATAATTTATACTCTTTATTGATCCCCCGTGGGGGAGATTACACTTTATACTCTGTTGTTATTACACACTACACACAGAGGTGAAATACACACACATGCTCAGGTCCTATACATGCACTAATGGAGAGATATCAGA
>NC_045739.1:8662204-8665581 GCF_008692095.1 Etheostoma spectabile
TGCCAGTGCTGGACCAGCACCCTGAGTGTTGGGGTCAGTGCCTTGCTCAAGAGCACCTTGGCAGTGCCAAGAAGGTCTCTCCAGCTACCAATCCACACTCCGTACTTTGGTCCGAACGGGGACCTGAACCTGCAACCCTCCGGTTCCCAACCCGACTGAGCTCCCGCCACACTGCATGTTAATGGTTATTGAATATTACTTTTTTGTGTTTTTGCTTAAAATAGAATTAAAACTAAAATTAGTTGGGGTGGCCCGAAGATAAATAAATGTTTATTTCATTGTGCACTGTTAAGTGTTGTAATAATTAAGCCAAATAAAATGATAAACTATTTCTTAATTGTTTGAAATATGACTTGGTGATAGTTTGACCCATTGACCCGGGGTCATGGCCAGAGCATGGCCCCTATAAAACCAAAGGGGTTCATATTTCTGTTTGACCCAGTTCCAGGGCCTTATCGGAACATGTAGAGTTACCCGTACAGTATGATCTGAAACAGAAAGCCACAGACTTAAAACCCTTAACAACATATGCATGTCATGACGGCCTACAGTATCTATGTGGTTGGCGATCGGAGTGGACCACAACAGAATAAACCTGCCTGACAACATTCACTCTTGCATGCAGAGCCTCAGACCTTTTGTTTAGAATAGGCTAATCAAACCAACAGATTAAAAAACCATGTCATACCACCTGCCATCTCTTAACTAAAGCAGCACTTAAACCGATTTAGGATCTAAATGTTAAATGTTTGATTTCTTACTTTATCATTATCTTATCGTGATTATTATTTATCCATTTTCACTTTGCGTTTATATGATGCATCGTTGTGCTTTGTGTTATTTCCTATGTCTCCGTTTTACTGCTTCACAACCAGTTGACCTTTGGGTACAAATGACGTGATTGTTATTGTTTCTGGGCTGTTTCTGGGACACAGATAGCATCTTGTAATCTATACTTTTTCAAAATGGTATGACCCATGAAGTATCTTACTATGATCTCTAACCTGCACAGCTGCTCTGCACCACATGGGGTCAAAAGCAGAAAATAGGGGCAAAACCTCAATATAATCTATATGGTGTATTTATGGATAATAATTAGACTATGACTATACATTTCATTATAGATTTACATTTTTCTACCTACTCCGCATTTTTGTTGACCATGTAAATTGTATATAGATTCTAAAATAGTTTGACCTTTAGAAAAAGTCAGAATATTTCCAAACAGTACTGATATAAACAAACCTGCATCCAGCATCAGGAACTCCTGTCTAGTTTTAGTTTATATATTAATATATCAATCTGGGAGCAGGTTAAATACCTGTGTTTTAAAGTTTGATGGTGGGAGGAACCCTTTGCCTTGAGGATCATGAAATGAGCAATTTCATTTCAAACTGATGAGGAATAACATTAGCACAGAAAATATTAATTTAATCATCAAGTGATGATGGGGATTCAACACAAGGACACAGCTACAGCAGGTGAAATCCATTAATACAATTACTACTACTACTAATAAAGCTCAAACTCAGTTGGAGTATCGGTAAGAACTATGGGTTACATCTCCCTAATTTGCAGGACGACTACTGCACAGAAGCTTTATAAAGAATTATGGACCCGAGGTGTCCTCTAGCTCACCCAGTAAGTGAGTCCTGCAGCAGCCTGGGTTCAAAGTCATCCCCCATCTCTCTCCCCATTTCCTGTCTATCCACTGTCACTAATAAAGGGAAAAGCCCCCAAAAATGATGGACCCTTCATCCCCAATTGTGTTTGGTAAACATGTTTATTGACTGCTTTGTGAGAGAAATATCTGCTGAAACTTGGCCACTTACACTAGAGTAACTAAGAACAGAAAGGATAAATTAAGCATTAATGGCTTAAAAAAAAAGAGTGCATCACATTTTCACTCAGGTAGAGACAGAAACATGTGAGTGCTGACCCAGCATCAGCCAAATGAGAACAGGTTTAACATAACCAACTCAAAGGGTGGTCCAAAAATGTGTGATTTTTGAATCAGGCTACCTCTTTTATTCAGTTGCTAAAAATAGTAATTGACCATTGATAAAGGCTGCTCAACTATGATCAGCTGATTGCGGGGACTGTGTGATAAGTTTACTTTTAAAAAGACAAAAGGTGCCTTAGCAAAACTATAACTTTGCATTCCCTATAATTGAAAAATAATTTGCTCCACTTGTTCCATTGCCATGCCAATTTCCTGTAGACAGTTAAAGAAATGGACCAACAGATCCCATTGCTCTGGACGGAGACCAGTGAAGTCCATTAGAAGCACTTTTCCAGTGACAGCCGAACGTTACTGCGCAGCCTCCAACTGAGCATGACGACGTAGATGTGACGTGAGCAACCTGTTGCAATTACCCAACAGGAAATGGGCCATTTTGAATTAAGTAATAAATGTTGATGTATTTTGGGCCATTTACAGGCACTATACTTTCCCTGGCAGATTAACCCGATCTACATACAAAGTTGACTATTGAATGTTAAAAACAATACAAGACAACTGATAAAATACTTAACCACATAGCCACTGTCTTATTTTTACCCTTATTAAAGGTAAGATTGCTCTGCTTACTACAAAATCACAAAAGCCACTATGTGCCACCATTTTTTGTTTAGCTGTAGCCTACGTTTGCACTTTCATCTACAGTGCCTTGCGAAAGTATTCGGCCCCCTTGAAACTTTTCAACCTTTTGAACACATTTCCGGCTTCAAACATAAAGATATAAATTTTTATTTTTTGTGAAGAATCACCAAACAGTGGGACACAATTATGAAGTGGAACAAATCTATGGATATTTTAAACTTTTTTAGCAAATAAAAACTGAAAGTGGTGCGTGCTGCAAAATATTGGGCCCCCTTGCGTTAAATTTGTAGAGCCACCTTTGCGCGATTACAGCTGCAAGTCGCTTGGGGTATGTCTCTATCAGTTTTGCACATCGAGAGACTGAAGTCTTGCCCTTCTTCCTTGCAAAACAGCTCGGCTAGTGAGTGGTTGGATGGAGAGCGTTTGTGATCAGCAGTTTTCAGATCTTTCCACGTTCTCGAGGATTCAGGTCTGGACTTTGACTTGGCCATTCTAACACCTGGATACGTTTATTTGTGAACCATTCCTTTGTAGATTTTGCTGTATGTTTGGGATCATTGTCTTGTTGGAAGAAAATCTCCGTCCCAGTTTCAGGTTTTTGCAGACTCCAACAGGTTTTCATCCAGATGGTCCTGTATTGGCTGGGCACTCCTTTCCCCAATTTTAACCATCTTTCCTGTCCCTGCTGAAGAAAAGCAGGCCCAAACCCTGATGCTCCCACCACCATGTTTGACAGTGGGGATGGTGTGTTGAGGGTGATGAGCTGTGTTGCTTT
>NC_045739.1:8665857-8665989 GCF_008692095.1 Etheostoma spectabile
CAGTCTTCTCCTTGTCTGAGCTGAAAGTTTACAGGCACGGCCAGGTCTTGGTAGATTTTCAGTGGTCTGATACCCCTTCCATTTCAAAATGATCGCTTGCACAGTGCTCCTTGGGATGTTTAAAGCTTGGGA
>NC_045739.1:8666254-8682468 GCF_008692095.1 Etheostoma spectabile
TTCAGTTTTTTATTTGCTAAAAAAGTTTAAAATATCCAATACATTTCGTTCCACTTCAAAATTGTGTACCACTTGTTGGTGATTCTTCACAAAAAATAAATTTGTTATATCTTTATGTTTGAAGCCTGAAATGTGTCAAAAGGTTTAAAAGTTCAAGGGGGCCAAATACTTTCGCAAGCGCCTGTAATAGCTGACATTGCTTACCAACTGGACTGGGCAATTCAGGTAAATGTGTGGTAATTGTTATTCAATATTTCTTTTTTTAGTTTCTTGCTTAAAATAGTCTTTGATAATTGGTTTTAAATTTAGATGGGATGGTCCCGAGATCAATATAGATTTTATTTAACCGTGCACTTAGATGTTGTAATAAGCCAAATCAAAGAAAACTGTTCATTGAAGATTCATTGACTGTATGAAACATGAATTGTTGATATTGTGACCTGTTGATATTGTGACCTGTTGATATTGTGACCTGTTGATATTGTGACCTGATGACCTGTTGGCATGGCCCTATAAAAAAAAAAATGGGTCAGGTTTCTGTTGACCCAGTTCCATGACCTTATTCTTCCAGGGCCTTATGGGCGTGTACATTACCCGTACAGTTGATCTGCAGAGCCCAGAATTAAACCTCAAACTAATCAGATTGTAGTGTGTGTGTATATATATTATATATATTATTATAATATATATATATTATATAATATATATATATATTCTAATTAACATTCACGTATTTAAAGGTCCCATGCCTGTACTTTTACTTACGAGGTCTTTTAACATTAATAGGAGTTCCCCCAGCTGCCTATGGTTCTCCAGTGACTGAATGACGATGGGTGTAAACTGAGCCCTGGGTATCCTGCTCTGCCTATGAGAAAATGAAGCACATATGGGCCGATCTGGAATCTTGCCCCCTTATGACCTCATAATATACACATCCATACATATATATATATATATATATATATATATATATATATATATATAAATAAAATGGTAGTAGGTTCAATGCTTGTGTTTTACATTTTGATGGTGGGTGTAATCCTTTGTCTGTGTTGATGATCATATAGTTGGCAATTTCATTTCATACATGAGGATAAAATTGTTAGAGCAAGATTCAGCAGAGAGAAATTTTGTTTTCATTGAGTGATGACAAGGATTTAACAAAAGGTCACAGCTGCAGCAGGTAAAATACATTAAGTACTAGTAGAACTACTCCTGCTACTAGTAAAAGAATCAAACACACAACTCTTGAGATTAAGTAGCGTTGTTAGGGATTATGGGTTACATATCCCTAATTGCCACTACTAGTGCACCAGGAGCTCTTTAAAGAATTATGGACCTTTTATCCTCAATTGTGTTTTGTAAACATGTTTGTTGACTACTTTGGGAGGGACAGATGTGAGGGCACATGGCCACCCACGTTAGAAACAGATAGAAATAATGGGAGCATTAATGGCTTTAAAAAAGGAGGGCATCACCTTTTCACTCAGGAGAAAGAAACATGTGAGTGCTGACCCAGCATAAGCGGAGAGGGAAAACAGAAAATGAAAATATAATTTTCATTCATTTTTTTTCAAAATGTCTAAATTTGCTAAAAACTTAGCAAAAAAAAAAGATATTGGTATTGGTTTTTTATTTTTATTTTCACAGTGTATAGCACGTGTATAGTAGGCAGACTTCCCATGATCTAAATCATGTGGAATCAACCATATGGATCAGGTTTGACCAGCCACACATGTTTAAGGGCTGGGGCTGGTGTTGTATAACTTGTTGCTGTTTTTACAGATATTGTCTGGCAGCATCCTCAACCTGACATTAACATAACCCCCATCCCCCACCCTATGACCCGCTGTGACCTGTGAAAATAAACACTGTACATTCATGTACACACACCTAACAGACCCACATACTCTCTCTACTCCTGTGTTTTGAGACCACTCTTAAATCTAAACACTGTAGATGACATGTGATTTCTGGAATGATGTTGTAGACTCAAGTCTACTGGGGCAGTCGGGGTGGATTAGGGTTTCCATAAAAGAGGATCATTTAAATCATTTAAATCTGCAATCAAATCCTTAAATACTTAAATGCATATTGTCGTCATTGGGCATCTCTTTAATTGCATGAATGACATAATGTCAAGGTGTGTATTCTCTCTTCTATTTAGGATTGCATGAACTTTAAAAAATATAGTATTGTTGCAAGTATTTTGTGTCTCACTGTCTACACTTTCAGCTTGGGTTCGTTAGTGTTGAAGTGCATGTTGCTGTGTGCATTGATGAATGGAGCGGTGACGTGTGCCTGTATGCTGAAGAATCACACCCTATGGATTGAGAGGCACGACGGTGGCCAGTGTGTGGCCATCAACACTACCATCTGCAGCGGCTACTGTTACACACAGGTAAATACACACTCTCACACTGTTTGTGGTAACTCTAAACATCTGAACATTTTGTTTAAGATGCAAAATAGTGAGGTTGATGTGATGCACATGATAAAAACTTTTGACGCACTGCAACGCATACCTTGCGTCAGCATCCTAAATCTTCTAAAGCCCTGATTATGTCAATATGTGGATATATATCAATATGTGGATCAAAATGAGTCTAAATACTTTGTGCAAGTAACTTAATTAAAAGTGTTATAATACATACTTAATTAGTAACACAATTAATGACACACACCCTCGTGTAAACTCGTGTTTCCCGTTTTTTAAGGACACCAATTTAAGGGGACGCCTTGGGAGGAGTTTCCTGATCCAGCGCAGCTGTGTGCCTCTGTCCTTGGTGTACCGAGCCGCCCACGTGCCAGGCTGCCCTCAGGATGTCAACCCTCAGCTGTTTTATCCTGCGGCCAACCGTTGCAGCTGCAGGCGCTGCGACACGCGCACACACCACTGTGTTCGCAACAGCCGGATCCCTAACGACCGGTGCACCGCGACCCTTACTGTAGGCCTCCGTAGCCTGCACACCGCCGCCGACTTGAGCTGCAAAAAAGCACCGCGACCCGGTGTGAAGAGCCAGACACCGCTCTCTGTGGGAAGCTAACGATATGCTACCCAAATGCACATGCATGGCGCAACAGCGGACGAACTTGCTGCTTGTTCGTAGGCTAGTGTTGTGCACCTCAGCTCCTCGTATTGTTTTGTCTAGTTTGTTAGGCAATTGCTATAAAACACTATATTGAACATGTCATTAATTTTGTAAAATTGTGGAAAGTAATTAAGGACAACGAGTATACATGCAACAAAAGAGTGCATAATAAGTGTATTTCCACATTAAAGAAAGTCTAATATGATCAATTTGGGAGGAGAATGGTCTTGTTCATTTACCAGGGTTTCACACTACTCGGGATATTTGTTGTACTAGTTTGCACAAAAATGCCTATTCTCACACAAAAACGCCTTATTAACTCCTTAATTGTGACTGTGTTGCGTGCCAGCAGGCGTCATTAATACACGTGACCTGATCTGTTACACCTGTGTCTGCCAACCTTTTTTTTTTTTTTTTTTTAAGTGCCATCTTTATTGCAAAAAATACAAAACAGAACACCAACAACACAAAAGTAAAAAATACAAACACAAAAAACATAATACAATACAATTTGCCAGGGGAAGCTTAAAGGTCATTAGAGAGATAAGGAGGACCATATGCTGACAGTTTTAGCTGCCTTTTTGTTATGGGAGCCCAAAATCAGATTTATATAATGCTGTCTCTGCCAACCCTGTGAGAAACCTTTAGGAAAAGTTGCATCATCATCAACTGTGGAAAGTTCCTGATATGAGTTTGCCCATCCCACTTTACTAATAGCCAGCTACACTCTTTTCAGTGGCCAACCGTCAGGTATGAAACGCCCCTGGCTGCTTCACGCGCTTCCTTGCTTTTTCCATTCATTCAGTCAGCCCTGCAGCGGTGTGGAGGGAAATGCAGAATAACTTCTAAAACAGCACTAAGCTTCCTTTTTAAGGTGGGGTATGCATGCTCATACCTTTTTATAGGTCCACCAATTTTCAATTGGAATGCGACAGTGATTGTGGCACTCAATATATGGTCATACCATATGTCTTCTATTCTTTTTGATTTTCACCATAGGCTAATTGACCATTAGACCCCCTGTGAAAAGGCCGCCTTTCTCTGCCTTTATTCCCTCCCTCGCAAGGCAGGTGTATCCTTAAAAGCTACTTGGCCTGTGGTGGAGGTTAGTTTTCTGTTTGGCGGTGAAGTTAGTGTGTTTGACATTCGTCGTTTTTTGCTGATGTTACCTTTTAATAGCTCCTTGCCAAAGACTCGGTTTCCCCCAGTTTCAGGATATGTTGGAAAGCTAATTAAGACAGATGTTTCACAGTTATTTTTAACTTGTAAATCACCAAAAATGACGATGTGGTTAAGAGTGCAAACAACGTAGACCTACTGTCTTAAAATTGCAATACCATCTATTTCAATCGTTGATACCTTTTTTTGCTGTTTAACATAGAAATCTCAAACCAATTTCATTATAGAGAGGGAGAGCCATTAAACATTTCACACTTGCGAGACTTGTGATGACTACTGAGCCTGGTCTATTTCTTGGCTGGCGGTGCAGTGGGTGGAGTGTAATGTCGAATTTATCCCTGCATCTGGAGGGCTGGACTTGTGTATCTCTGTATAAATATAACCCTGAGCTTCTTTCTACTCCTGCCTTGCTCAGTGTCTCTCGGGGACTCTCAGCCTGCTCTCCCTCTGCGGCCTCCTCATTTGTACGGATCAACTTTTGCACTCAAAACACCCAAGAACCATGGCCCAGCAACAGCAGATTAGGTATGAACCGGCTCTGTCTAATCAGGATACAGGAACCCTCAACATGATACAGCATGTAGAACAAAATAGGAATAAAGCATGTTTTGGTTATTTAAATTACTTTAATATAGTGAACACTTCTAGTTTGCTATAATAGAAACCTTAGGATGGGTAATGTGTGTATGGGTTTACTCTGTCAACAAGTTATTTTTGGATGAGCAGATTCCCAGAGGCAGTCACTCTATACCCAGTTCTGTTGCAATGCTAACGCCTCACACACTTCAAATTCAGTTTTAGTAGATTATGCAACCTTACTTGACAGTGACACACCTTTGCTCCACTCTATGAAATTTAGTGAGAAAGGGAATGATTGTTATGCTCATGTCTGTTTCAACTTGTATTCAACAGCCTCCCAGCCAAATTGATCAATGGAGGGATTGCAGGCATGGTTGGGGTTACCTGTGTGTTCCCAATTGACCTGGCCAAGACCCGCTTGCAGAACCAGCGCAGCGGGCAGCAGCTGTACAAGAACATGTAAGAGTCAAACCCACCAAAAACACCCTTTCTCCTCATTTGAAATTGTAAACTTAATGAAATTCACATGCAGATTGTTAATAGCCTTTTTTTTTACCATTCCTGTTTTTTGCCAGTCTATTCATCACCTTTTAGTGATACATTTTAGAGTAGGGTGTTGCTCTGTGTAGGTTTCACATTAAGCTTGACAAACTGAGTTCAGCAAAGCCGGATGAACCCCAAACTGACCAGATTCTCAGTATTTAGTATTTATTTAGTAATCCCATTTTGGGAATACATTCATAATCAACATCATATACAGAATGCCAACAATCTACTTTTATAAAAGCTCTTCCCATGACACGTTTTCATTTCCAGGCCCTGATTGTATTGTGTTATGCTCACCTAATTATATTATGCATACACAGTAAGTGTTTCGTATTAATAGTTTGCATAACTAATCCATTTCAGTTTTTTTTCTCCTTCAGGATGGATTGCCTTATAAAGACAGTTAAATCTGAAGGCTACTTTGGCATGTACCGAGGTAAGACTAGTCACATTGTCCATACCATACTTTTTCAAAGATGTGCCTGAATAGTCTCCTTGAAGAGTATATCAAGCCTATCGTATCAATGTTTTTGAGATCTGTGATATACTTTGGCCTAAACCAAATCTACCAGTTTAATCAGACTCCCAAAGAAGGACGTTTTTCTTATTATTTTTTTCCATCCTTCATGTGTCATGTCTCAGTGCTTGGATCAAGTTGAATGTACATTGCTAAATCAGGGGTTCTTCTTGTAAAACAGTGACCACATAACCACAACTGACCACAGAAGCAATACAAATTTAACATGTCACATAAACAAAAGTTGAATGAAATGAAGGTTGGGTCATGACCGAAAAGAACGAGATCCAGGGTACAAGCGGCCGAAATGGGTTTCCTCAGGGGGTGCTGGCGTCTCCCTTAGAGATAGGGTGAGAAGCTCAGTCATCCGAGAGGAGCTCGGAGTAGAGCCGCTGCTCCTTCACGTCGAAAGGAGCCAGTTGAGGTGGTTCGGGCATCTGGTAGGATGCCTCCTGGGCGCCTCCCTAGGAGTGTTCCAGGCACGTCCAGCTGGGAGGAGGCCTCGGGGAAGACCCAGGACTAGGTGAGAGATTATATCTCCAACCTGGCCTGGGAACCTCGGGATCCCCAGTCGGAGCTGGTTGATGTGGCTCGGGAAAGGGAAGTTTGGGGTCCCTTCTGGAGCTGCGCCCCGCGACCCGATACCGGATAAGCGGATGAAGATGGATGGATGGATGTCACATAAACCATTGCTGCTTTATCTGATTGATTGACTTCCGTGATCTGAAATTAATTTTTTTTACAGACATCTTGCTGTATTCCCAATGTTTCATTAGAATTAAATTTGCCAATGCTTGTTATTGCAGGTGCTGCAGTAAATCTCACCCTGGTAACCCCAGAGAAGGCCATCAAACTAGCTGCTAATGATTTCTTCCGCCACCAGTTAAGCAAAGATGGGTGAGTATTATCACTGAATAAGACAGCCTCCTGTATTGCAATGTAATTCTTGGTTTTTAACCACATTTTTGCATTTACAGTGGCAGGTTGACGGTGATCAAGGAGATGTTGGCAGGATGCTGTGCAGGAATGTGCCAGGTCACTATCACCACACCCATGGAGATGCTCAAAATCCAGTTGCAGGATGCTGGCAGGCTAGGTAATTAGGAGGAACTCGGCAGATTACCAGCCCACCAATAATGCTTTAGGATGTTCTTGTTAACCGCCTGATGGAGAAAAAAAAGAGTTACTATATGTTACCTTTTGTCTGCTAGCTGCACAACAGAGGATGTTGCCCAGTGTAGTAACAACTCTGAAGATGGGGGGGACCAGTGCAGTTCTTAGCCGTTCTTACAACACCAACCCTGTCATGCGAGTGTCAGCCACACAGATCACCAGAGAGCTGCTGAGGACCAAAGGAGTCACAGGACTGTACAGGGGACTCGGAGCCACATTGATGAGGTCAAATGGGATTCCATGCCTTCTCTTGCATAACTGGTTTTCCATCTTTAGTCAACGGTTTCTTAATGTGGTTAACATGCTTTGTTAACTTTCAGGGACATCCCGTTCTCCGTTGTGTACTTCCCTCTTTTTGCACATCTGCACCAGCTTGGCCAGCGTTCGTCTGAAGACCCATCTGTGCCCTTTTATTGGTCCTTCATGTCTGGCTGTTTGGCTGGATCCATTGCTGCTGTGACTGTCAGCCCTTGTGACGGTAAGTGACTCAGTCTGTGCAGATAACTGGTCTCTAAACATTTTATGTTGTTTTAATAAATTCAACTACGATAAGCTTTGTATGTCTTGTGCAGTGGTCAAGACGAGGCTACAATCACTGAAAAAAGGGGCTAATGAGGAAACCTACAATGGAGTGGTGGACTGTGTCAGGTAAATTAGTCATACACTCATTAAACATTATGCCTTGCCCTCACCAGGGTGTCCTATGTGTAGCCTGTGTCCTTCATGCGTATGAAGGACACAGGCTACATGCTAACCCATGCTCTCTTTTCTTTATTGCAGAAAGATCCTGAGAAAGGAGGGCCCTGGAGCATTCCTCAAGGGGGCCAGTTGCCGGGCCCTTGTTATTGCCCCACTCTTTGGCATTGCACAGGTTGTGTACTTCGTAGGAGTTGGAGAATTCCTGCTGGGGTACACACCCCAAAACATTTACTCTGCATAAACAAGTTGTTTCCTAGTCTTTCTACTGCCTCATTAAATTACAGGCATCTATGCCCTGGGCATAATCATTGACCCAGCTCACCATTACTGTGTAACTTCTTTATTTTTGGAGGCTTTCCAGGTACAATGCTAAAGTGACCAGAGAGATGCCATTTCATTTCACAATGGTTTCAAGTTAAGCCTTTAGCATGACTCAATCTTAGATTGAAACTTGCCTGTCGATGAGCTTCAGTGAAGATTATTGTGAGAACAGATTGGCCTCCCTCACTGTGGGACTTGTCCAAAATTGACTAAAGTTTCACTCAGGTCAGACTTGGCTACTCCTGTGGCACCAAACCTTTCCCTCCTGCTATCTTAGGCCTTGTCCACATGTACATGGGTAGTGTAAACAAGTGTGTTGGCCTTTTGTCCACAACAATGTTTTACTGTAAACTGAGCTCTTGGGAAACTATGGCCAGGGTGAAATGCTGCTTGTGTGTTGTCGTGTAGGGAAAACAGTTCTTGGCTTGTAATGTGAGCGGGTGCGCTGTTACCGTCTTTTTGTGAGGCCTCACAGATGAGGTGACATTTCTTGGATTGGCAGACATGGCCAAAATAGTACTGGAAATGGGCTGGTTAACTTGGCCTAGGTGAGTTCTAACATTTATTCACCAACAAACTGTACACGCAATGCGCTTCTACGTTAACTTCATACTTACTCTTTTAATTTTCTCTACCGCTATCTCGCCAACACGTGGGCTGCAGCTGCTGTTGTATGCGCAACATGCTTGGTGTGTCTGTGCCTGTGACACTGTCTGTGCCTCTGTGTATGCCTACTGTCATGCGGCACATGTGTGCAGAAGACGACGGTGCGCGTTAGCTTTATAATGGCACTTCATTGATGTCATTTCTACATAATCCAACACTGCATGACACAAACCCCGCGGCCTATTGCCGGTCTTTTGCGGGTAGTACTTTGGAAACGACTTTTTTCAGGCTTCTAATTGTCCAACATCTTTTTCTTCTTTGCACTACTGGGATTTTCTTTTGCCTGTTGACTCGGCAGTGGATAGGATATTTTTTTAGAATGAACAAAGGAAAAAACAATTTTTAAGAAATGCCACTATGCGTGTGGGTTAGATTTAGCCTTTATCCCTAATTATGCTCCCTATCAATTGCCCTCACTGAGGGCCTCTCCTTTTACCCTAACCTGTAAATCCATACTACTTTGGGGACTACTAGGTGTGGCTGTTACATGCTATTGCAAAATAAACCTTACAGTGCAAGGGAAGATCTAAGTAATACCAATGGTAGAATATGGAAACATTTACTGGAATTGCTTCAATCCTGTTTTAAAGGGTTACATGTGAAATTGGGCCATGGATGTTTAATCCCGGTATATGTATGTACTTTTTGTTTTAAAGCAGATATAATTTGATGAATAACTTCTCTCACAAAATTGTCAAGTGTTATTCACTGAACAACCTAGTTTGGAAAAGGGATTGTTTAAGGAGTCATAGCCTATGAACAAACAAATGAAACATTTGGACTTCCTGTCCACCAGCATGCCATATCCTGTGTTGTACTAATTTCCGTTACTAGGAGTAATTTCTCTATGCTATTGTTTGCCCATTCTCTTATTCTACACTGCTTTATAATTGGTTACAAGACCATAGCTGACCAGAGGTGCTTTCTGGTGTGTTTATTTCAGAACAATTGTGGTTGAAGTATTTGGATTTCTACTGGGTACTGTGAATCTCAGTGGAAGCCTACACAGCTCTTGTTTATTTAACATGCAAGCTTGAACTCTGACTCAATAAGGCCTTCTGCAGAACTTTGGAAAGCTGCATTTTTGTGGAGGATATGTTGTTTGATGGTGGTGAGCTAATCCAATAATTGGCAATATTTAATTGATGGGATTCAATGTGCTTTTGGGACCAAGTCTTATGGAAAAGGTGCAACATAACCTAAACATAGACTGTGGTTGTGCCTGGTCAGGTTTTTTTTTTGTCAGATACAGGAGCCCACACCAATGTATCATGTTGGGCATTTAGAAGCAGGCATTTAGAAGCAGAACAGAGTGCATGTTGGGATCCACTCACCCTTTTTCTGGAAAATGTCCTGGGTCAAAGTTGTATGTAAATATGTGTACTGTGTTGACCAGTTCAATAGATTCTTTATTTTTTTCCAAATATAAAAATTTTAAATGTTGAATAAATATTTGTAAATGCATTGTTTACTTGTGTTATTCGTGCGGAATAGCCGGAAGAATTGCATATTCAGTTATGTATTCTCTGATAAGGTTGTTTGGCAATAACAGCCGGTTGACTGTAGACTGTGTCAAAGTTTTTCTGATGCAAGCTTAAAATGTGTTGCCGTGCTCCGCTACGCACACTGGCAGGAAAAATGCTAATGCTGCACCAGTGGGGTAATTCTATCCTGGGGAGTCCTGGAGCCTCTGCTGCATCACACGCACAACTAAATATTCAGCTGTCCTTGACGCTCAAGTGCAGAAACTGAATCGCGTGAAACTCATGCAACTAAACCTGGATGCCTATTTAATCACACGAGGATTTCTAATACAATCTGAACTGGGAAGAGATATATTTTACTGTGTGTGCTGAAGGGAATCGTGTGTGTGTGTGTGTGTGTGTGTGTGTGTGTGTGTGTGTGTGTGTGTGTGTGTGTGTGTGTGATCTTCCTTGTATTTACTTTTTTTCTTTCCTTTTTCTAATGCCAATAATACACTGTAATCACAAAATCTGATAGGAAAAGGTGCATTAATATTTGAGGTGTGTGTTGTTTTTTCTTCTTCTTTTCACTACTGGAAAGGACTGGGAGTGTGTGAACATGCCGGTAAATTTTCAGGGCCTGAAACCAAGCAGCCTGTGGAGTATGGGACTAAGGCTGTGTGGGGAATCGTGGTGTCTGATGCTGATATGACTTAGAGATGTCTTTGGTGACTAGAGATTTAACAAGTTATTGAATATCAAATAAAAACTACTTAAAATCATAGAGTCATCAAGTCAGATTAAGACAAACATGATTGTTTTGCGTAGCAAATCAGCAAAAAAGCATGCTTAGAAAGTACAGATTTGCGGAGTAAAACGCACAACCCCCCTCAAATCTGGGTACAATTTTGTCTTTTTAAAAAAAATGTATTAGCAGTCATCCAAATGATCCAGTAAACGGGATAATTGGGCCCTAAAAGAGACCATTTGGTGCGCTATCACATCATTTTAATTATCTGTTCTTGTGTCAGTATCTGTGAAAGATTACTAGATTTAAGTATAAAAGTAAATAACTACACTGATATCAGAAAGTGTGAACCTCTGTGATGAAATAAGACCCAGAAAACCATGTAAAACTTTAAAAGCTTTATTAAACTTCAAACAGCTACTTCCTGAGACATCTGGAATGGTATTAAAATAAATTAACACAATCAACTATGAAAGGCTCGACTGGGTGCACAGAGTGTCTTTTTACATGCACGGTACGTTTCATCTCCAGATTTGCACAAATATAACTGAGTAACAGCAACAGCTTTTTATGGATTGAGTTGCTGTTCCTAGTTCCTCCTGTTTTAACTCCACAGAGTGACAGCGAAGTGACTGTTGCGTCTCATCACTCCTCAGAGTAAACACTGTCTGCTGGAGTGGTAAGAAAGCCTTGGTGGTCTCCTCACTTGTCTCACATTACACAGAAATCTATAAATAAAAGACCAGGGCCTGTGTTCCACACAGCTTGATTAGTCTTTTATGACCAAGAGACTTTTAAAATAGTTGGCAGACAAACTGTCGCTTTAACCACTTCAGCTCTCTTGACATTGAAGATACAGTCGAGTTTGACACGCACCAAAACAATAATGGCAAGTCCAATGTGTGTGACAATTAATTGCAGTCCGACTCAACAAACATATGTACATCTTTTGCTACATTTTTTTGCTACGTTTAAACAGCCTGTTGTTCAAAAATAGCTTGTTATCAAAGAAAGGCACATTAAGAAGCTATTTTAGTTGCGTTGATTTGCTTTGACAACATGAACACTGTGCTACTACAACTACTGTAAGCCTTTGTCTACACACATCATGTTAAATAGTAACTATCACATCAACCAACAATAATGTACAACTACAAGAAAACACACATATTTACATACCAGAGTCCCGTAATAAACTCAACTGGCCTGATTGAACCTGGATCAATGGAAGTTATTCCAGATAGGCATGTCTGTCCAATCCTCTTATCTGCCGAGATTGATGAGATGTGAGGAAGGGGTTATTTCTCACTTTTTGTTTTATTGTGGATGGTGTACTTTTAAGGCATAGAGGGGAAAAAATATATAAAAAAGACATGATAGTGCTATCAATCTTCTAATCTAACTCTCGGCAAGAAAGTTATATATATATATATATATATATATATATATATATATATATATATATATATATCCCACAATTTGAATTAATCTTTCGATACTGAAATGTTGTACTGTACCATTTACTGTGTGTGTGCTGTGTGGGTTTGTGTGTGTGTGTGTGTGTGTGTGTGTGTGTGTGTGTGTGTCTGAGTAAAAGCACTGGGTATGCATTCCCAAAACCTTCACTGGCCATTCCCTCTCTCTTGAAACCCCACTCTGATTACACCAAACAGTATTCCCTACAAGATTCCTAACAAGCTTTTTTTAAGGCTGTGGTCTTACGTAACACAACATTGCTGTGCTTGTGTGTCTGTGCGCGTTCATGTGTGTGTTAATTTGTGTGCACAGATGAGCAAACTCAGCTGCTTTCCCCTCAGATTGCTCTCTCAGGGCCAAATCTTCCCACAGCCGAGGGGTCAGTGTCAATGCTGTGTGAAAAAACATTAACACCACTGCTACAGTATGTCGGTTAAAATTTATAATGGCAGCCAAATGGCCATGAGGAAAACAATATTTGACAGATTGTCAGGTTCACATCAGTCATTATAATGTTCCCACTGCGTGGATAGTTATGAAAGTAGAGCATGCTATTTTGCTTGTGACTGCAAACAAATACATAACATTTCAGAGAAAATAGTGGAAGATCAGGCCAAAATAACTGGTTTGAGCAGCATTGTGGAAAGGATTTTTTTCTTTTTAACATGATCTATTTCCCGGGTCCCTGAATGGACAAAGGTTTAATTTTGATCTGAAGGCTGTACAGTCTTTCAGGGCTGGATACAGGAGGGGCAGAGTTCAAGTATCCTTAGATGACCTCTCTGCTGTTGCGAATGGCACAACAGAGCACCATACTGAAGATCATCCCAATGACCTGTTGAGAGGGAAACAGATTTTTAATGAAATAATTCGCACTTCTAATGTGTTTATATTCATGTATTTCTTCTCAGTCCCTGACTCACCATGACTCCAGCAATGCCGATGCCCACGTATCCAATGATGTAGAGTTTACTGTTGAAGAACTCCTTGATGCCTGTCTCACAGTCCTGCAAAGACAAAAGGAGTCAAGCAATGTGTAGAGAAGCAGGATGGTTTGTATGTCACCGTGACTTATTCATTAGACAACAAAGGGGCAGAATTTATTTTCCACCCTGAGTCTGGAGCTGGTGAAAGAGCTAACCTTAGTATCTGTTCCAGGATCAGGGCAGGGGCTTTCTAGGGTTCCACAACAGTTCAGCTGAAAGAAAAACATGGTAAGATTGGAGTATGTATAAGCATTTAGTTTTTAATATTCCTTTTTTTCTCTGCTGTGTTATCCTAAATATTTTATCTTTTACTTACTACTTTCTGGTATGAGATGATCAATGTGCCGTTATTGTTTTCATTGTAGCTTGTAGCGTAGAAGTTCTGAACGTCTTTGATAATCTATGGGAGAGGGGACAAGTGAATGACGTGGTTAACTTAAGATTCATTAGTCACTGCACTACTTAATCTGTCAAATTTTAAATGTACCTTGTCTTTGTTTAAGAATCCAAACACCCCTGCCGCCACCTCCGCACCAAAGATGATCAACAGACAGGCAAAGAACTGAAACAATTAAGAGAAATAGGTAAATAGATGTCTTCTTAAAGGTAATTAGAGGTGTCCAACTGAAACAAAGGCATTTCAGTTTAGTCTTTGCTCTTGTGGTTTGTATGTAATTGTACTTACTGAACCTAGCAGGCATTGAGATTCCCGAACAGCTCCACAGCAGCCGAAGAAACCAACCAGCATCACCAGACTGCCAGCACCTATCAGGATATACACACCTGGAGGAACCGGGAAAAAGACATGGTAAACAAAAATGCAAGGTAAATAATCATGAGGCAAACATCCATCAGAATGCCTTTTCATTTGGTGCATTCTAATTGTTAAGGTCATTAAGACAAATACCAGCCTAAAACACCTACTAAAGTGGTTTGATATCCCGTTTCATCTCTGTTAAAATGCTCAGCTTTTCCACGACAGTCATCTGGCCTTTGTAATTTACAGAAGCACCAGCAGGGGGAAGCATAGAGCTGCAAGTTGAAACACAGGCAGAGGTGCTCCTACAGTGGTATTTACATTTCAGACTGTACTATTTCTATGCTCAGTGCTTAGATTCTTTATTAGGAGTGAACCAACTTGTTGTGCTTTTTATTTGTGCCATATGTGATGCTTTGTAATTTGCCTTGTTGCCAAGAGCCTGATGTCGGGGGAGCTCTAAGTGGGACTTCCTTAGATGCCCTGATCTCCCATTAACCCTCTCATTAGGAAGGCTAGATGTACATCTTGGGTAGGTCTGCAGGGAGGAATTCAACAACAGATAGGTTCCACCAATGACACAGGTGGGGTCTGTTGCCAGGCAACAGCTCTGCAGAGGATGCGGTGAGAGAAGAAGTGTCAGGTAATGCAGGCTCAGGTGGGGACAAGAGAGGAAGATACTGTAGTCCATAGGATCCTGATGTGTCAACAAAAAGGCCTGATATGATAAAATAATTTGGTTGGGTGCTTCATTTCTTCTGTTGTTAGGAAGGAGAGATTAGTTCTTGCCTTAAGGTGTCAAAGGATCAGTTAGCATGTTGATCAGCTTTTCACTTCTAACAGCTGATGACTTGTGATGCTGCTGCATTCACATACTTGGTGACACATTAGTTTTTCTTTAGCTATTAGTCTAAATTTCTTTGTCTTTTTCTTAGAATATGCCATTTCAAAGTACAAAAAGGGAAATTTTGTTCAGCAACTGTTCATCATCTGAGTCGTAGAACACATGCACGCATGCCACACACACACATACACACACAAACACACACACACACACACACACAAAAAAACACAGTACCCGTCAGGGGAAGAATGGTTTAGTCTTTCAAATAAAACAAAAATTAAAATTACTGACATTAGTCAGTTAAGTTTTACACTGATTTCTATGATCAGAGAGAGGGGGTAGATGGCTAAATACCTCTCTCTCTTCCTCTTGCAAAGACATTTTCTTTGACGTCCCATCTTGTTTTCCTTCAAATCTTTGCCATGGATCCCCATCTGTTTCTATGATTGCCCTCTTCCATATGCCTTTTTAACTGTCCCAACACTCAGTGTCTCCTCCTCCTCCTCCTCTTCCTCCTACTATTTCATCTCTCTTTCCATTTGGCCAGGGTGACCGAATGAAAGGTGGTTAGCAGCCCTGTGGTTTCCCTCGTGCATTTACGCTCTTTGTACAACAGTCATTTCCTGTTAATCACACTCATCCCCATTCCAAAAGAAGCAAGCTCACGCCTAATAATGAAAAATAAAAACATTTAACCGTGTATGAAAAACTTGGTATTGGGACTCCCATCAAGGTATGACAAACACACACATACATAGTCACACACAAAAAGACTTGCGAGGGAGTTGCACTGAATTTGAATAAACAATTTTAAAGCCTTCTCCAATGAGAGAAGCATGACATTTGGATAGGTATGTGGTACTAATGTGTTAATGTGCATATTTTAAAATAGTATGACAGTGTCACTTTTTTGCAAAATTCGTGGTTTAATTTAAAAAAGATACAACGGTGTCATGATGTGATACGTTTTCAATACAGCAAAATTAGGGATAATGCCTCATACACTTTCATTTTCCATTTCTATCGCTTTGCTGATACAGTGAAACAACTGAACTCTCCTTGACCCATGTAGAGTGATTTCTGAGCAGCATAAAAAAGACACAAACGTAAGCAGTGCTTAAAGGAAACAGGAAACGCAATATATATATATACACACACACACACACAC
>NC_045739.1:8682478-8688616 GCF_008692095.1 Etheostoma spectabile
ACACACACACACACACACACATTGACTGTAGAGATTACCCGAGGTGTGCTCTGGTACTCACCAATGAAGAAAGTGTCTGGAGCCTTATCACCATTGAGAAGAGACACAGTTTCAGGGTCAAAACGCAGCCACAGTCCCACTGCCAGAACAAAGGATCCCATCAACTACAGAGAGAGAAGAAAGAAAGATTTGTAATGAGCTTTTGCTACGTACTTATTTCAGAAGAAATTGCATATAAATCATTAATAAATACAGGACCTCTGTAAAACGAGGGGTCCAATATCAGGGGTCCAATATCCCACACTGACTCATGTAGACTTTATTTATTTATTTAATTGATGTAGTAACATCAATTAAAATGGTGCATGGTTGCAGACAACCCTTATTACAGTCAGTAACTATGTAAGTAGAGGATCTATTTTCTGTTGTTTCATAATGAAGCATGTGTGTCTTATCATTTATATCCTGGCTTTTGATCTGACGTCATTGCTGTAAATTGTTTTCAGCATTCACCACAAACACAAGGCTCTTTTCATCTAATGCACAACAGTGGAGGTATGATTTTCAGGCCTTCAGAAGGCATGTTCTTTTGCTCTCTCTAAATGTGATTTTCCACATAAATACAGAAAATAGTGCTGTGGAGTTTCCACTCCAGCTGTCTATGCTTTGCATTTTGGCAACATAAGTATACTCTTAATAAGAATTAGTTACGCTAATATGTAATATTTTGTGTGAAAACAATAGGTCTGAATATCTGTCTACATCGTGGGTGGATCATTTAAGGGTTCTAAATGAATCAGGTCCAAGCTAACTTATGTAACTTTGAAACACCCTTTCTGGCGTCAAAGTATGAAGAAAATGACCAGCTTGGCTGCGGGCAGCGGTATGGCACCTTGAGCTTTAACAGGCTCTCCTGTTTGTTTGGAAATGTGGTTACATTTTGCTCATATTTTCCTTCATCTAAACCACCATCAGCATACATCGAACAGAATCACAGTCCCTGTAATGCTCTTGTTTTAATGCAAACTCACTGCAGCAAAAAAAATAACTTGTATTCTCTAAGTGTTCAGAAGACCTTGAAGTAAATGCTTCGTTTTCCTGAGATCTGAGATGCTCTCAGGGGCAGAGACTGTTGTGGGTGCTCCACTGACAGATCAATACAGAGCGGTTTTAATGATGATCACTAAACCTATGCCCCCTGAGGATTATCGAGTCTAAAAACCTTTTGAGCTGAGCTTCAAATCAACAATGTCTATGTGTGTGTGTGTGTGTGTGTGTGTGCGTGTGCGTGTGCGTGTGTGTGATTGTGCGTGAGTGTATGCATGCGTGCGTGTGTGGGTGTGTGCAGAGAAATAAAATAGTTTGTCTAAATGGAGAGTATTAAGGACTGCTTGTCACATGGTCTCTCTGTGTCCTAGATCCCTGTATTTAGGTAGACCACTGTTAGTGTCCTTAGGCTCTGTTAGTAATTTTATTTAAAGAAACAACCCCTGTTGCCAAGTTCAGTAAAAAAACAAACTGTCCCCACGTTGGTATCTTAATTTTACTTTGTGACTCATCACTGCCTTTTTCTGGTTCTCGGTTTCTCTTTCATTCTTTATCTTCTCGTCCTCACTGTCCTCACTCTTCTCCTCCTCTACTCCAGGTACACAGGTTATATTTCATGGTGTTGGTCTGAAGTAAAGCCAGTAGTTTAGTTGTAAAGCATCGGAATAAGACAGGTGTTGGGATGCCGGCTTCCTCCGAAGCTGAGGATTTAATGTCATGCGTGGTGATGGATGGGACAGCTGAGCTCTTGGGGTTCAGGATTAGCAGGTCCAAAGTGATAAAGCACAGAAGGCTGCAGATATGTAGACTTACTGAACCAGGCTGGATTAGTGCAGACAGGGGCTCTGGATCTATTTAACCCTGGTATTTGTCAGACCACCTGATGGTGCGAAGGTGCTGTTGGAGGTGTGAGGAGAGGGTTGTGGATGTGCACACAGACAGCGCTAAGAGCTGCTGTCATCCCAAGCTAGATTGTGTTAATGGTGGAGGAGGAGCAGGTGGTTGTTCCACAGCCGAAAAGAGCTCAGAGCTCTGCCAAACCTCATTACTATTATGGTTACATTTAAAAGCCTTTTCAAAACCGGATGCATAGATGGACACTAGACTGAAAGGTCTCATTTTAGAACAGGGCGGGCTACATCCAACCCTGCAGGCAGTAGTACTAAGTACATTATCAACTCTGGCACTCATGACTATCCCAAAGGTCCCATTAACCCCCTCACTGCTTACATACCCCCCCTGCTTTACCTTCCACCACTTTGTGTACCATCATTACCCTGTCTGACACCAGACAAGCCCCTCCCATCTCTCGGCCTCTCTGTCTCTCAAATCTACTTATCTCCACGTATCCCCATCCTCTACCCCACCCCATTTCACCCCCTCCCTCCCAACCTCACCAAAAGGACAAAGACCCACTGTCTCCCTTTGACTATATTTTTTGCCGCACAATAGAAGGGAAACAGACAGACACACAATGAAAGAGAGAATAAAAAGAAATTGGGAAAGGAAAAGAGAGATTGAGTTGTGAGACAACCCATCAGCCTATATGTCTCTAAAACACAGATGGAAGTGAAGATTGTAGGTATCCTAAGTCCTCTTTCTGTCCTAACACCTCTAGGGATAGTAAGTTCATATGTCTGGATATTTGTAGGCATGGATGGAAATCTCTCTGTCGGAGCTTCATTGAGGCTCTTTTACAGTAACAAGGCCTACATTTTAACAGTGCAGTAAAAAAGTGTTTTGTGAGGGGAATTTCCATGAAAACAGGGGCTGAGCTGACATAGGGCTGTGGTCTTGGTCAGAGACAGTCTGTGCCAGTGCACACTTTCTAGGCTAGACCTTATTTTTTTAGGAAATAACACAATTAAACATCTGTAAACTACTTCTTCAATCCCAGCAGTAATTGGTGAGTGATTTAAGCTTGTCACAAATAGTCTTTTGTCTGGCATATGTTTGGAAAAAACAAATGCTAGCACACAATAAAAATGATGGGCAGAAGAAAAGTGTAAATAGGAGGGAGATAATTATGGGTGGAGTAAATTCTATTGTACTCTGCCACAGGGTGAGGGTGGGGCACACGTCAAGCTCCACAACACAGACAATTATGCCGGTGTTGTTTGGTTCAGCGTAAAAAACAATGCCTTCATGACGTGGATCTTCTTTATGGTAGTATAGCAAAATCTCTGCGTAAAAGAAGCTAATGCTGATATAGCCTAAAAAAACCCACATAGGACGCAGGACCTAACAGAACTAAATTCACATTTTAGATATTGCATTTTTAAGTTGTTTTTGGCCAGAAGACACAATAGAAGGGTCTGAAAGAACAACAACTCAAGCAATGGAAAAAACTAACAGAAACACTGTGGCCTTTTCAAGAGTTTTGAAGACATTTCTTTTTTGTAAGACATGTATAACTATTAACCTAATTGTTTTTAATGAACTTACCAATTGAATGATGAAGCCAATATGGAGTCATTACCACCGTGTGCCATATCAGATGCTTCGTGCTGCAACCTCTACACACTGTTTACCTCACGGGTGTAATGTTTGACTAAATAGGGCAGTCGGTGAACTACAGCACACAAACACAAGCCAACAAGGTATTGATTTTCTGTGGCAAGCTGTTGTATGCTGTTGCCTGCATTACATTAATGACAGTACAGCATATGAGCCCTGCAGGAATCACACTATATCATGATGCTGTGACATGGAGTCAGAGAGTTTTATAAACACAGACCCACTTTGTACGTAGTATTAATTGATGACCATTTTTTAAGTGTGTCAAATAAGGATGGTTGTATAACACTCTTTGCCATTCAGGTAAAAACAACCTCATTTTGTGTTTAAAGTGTGTGAGTGTCAGTGTATATCATAGCTCCCATCTGTTGACATTGTTCCAACGTTCAGTGTCCAATAGAAAAGCCGTCTGCCTGGCTCTGCTCTACTGTTCACTCAGGGCTCATGGAGGGGATTTGAGAGAACCACAAATCTGCCCCTCCTCCACACACTCTTCTCATCATCTCTCACTCCACCATCAACAGAGAGGAAAGCAGGGGGGTATGTAAGCAGAGATTGGGACGCTGGGATTATAAACGAAGGGTGATCACTGTCTAGTTAGAAGAGTGCAGGGAATGTGCAGAACTTGTAAATGTGGAGGAGCATCCATATAGGTGTTGTCTGTGGTCCTGTTAAGTGACTTGTAACACACACACAGACAGAGAGCCTGTATCCACAGAATATCCCACTATCTTCGTACGGTTTTGATTTCCTATCTTTATCTCTGTCAGCTGTCCCTCTTTTGCACACACACTTGAATATCCCTCTCAACCTCCCAATGGCCCTTTTCTCTCCTGTCACATTTGCTGTCTTCCTTTATCTGTTTTTCTGAACATGACTGTCAGGGAGTCACACATTGTCTTTCTCTACCTGTCTGGCATCTCTCTCATCTTCACCTCTCTGTCTCTACACACGTGTCCACACTCAGATTTCAGCAACAGCCACCCCCATCCTGGACATGCAGATAGTGGTAAGTGGAGATACTAGAATAACTTAATGGTGGGACCGGTGGGACCGGTGGGGCCGCAGCGTTAGGGCTCTGCTGCTTAGCCAGGCAGGAGCAGCAGACTGAAGTTATGCTATTGTCCTGTTGTCACAATGGAGCCATTCACGCTGCACTCAGCGCCTGATCCACTCCACAGATGCTAGTTGGAAAATGTCTCTCTCAATTTTGCTCACACACACACACACACACACACACACACACACACACACACACACACAACACAAACACACACACACACAAGGAGCATCCCCTCTGAGGAGTGAAGACTATAGGCTGAGAGAGTTTATGGCTTCGGGAGGGGCGGGTCATTCAGAACACAAGACAAAATAAGAGTTTTCTTGCAAATTTAGAACATGGCAAAATTACTGTTTTTTTCTTGATTATACTATTTTGTTGATCGTTGGGAGCCAAAAAGGAAATTTAAATTTAAATTCTATAACTGCACAGCACTAGAAAACAGTGAAACATATATGGCAAAGTGCGCCTTTACACACACACACACACACACACCACACACACACACACCACACGTTATCCACCATCTTCTTGTAGACTTGAAATTAGTGTGTTCATTTTATAGTATGCACTTTGAAATAGACTTTACACAGGGGTCAGGGTCTATGAAGGCACATATGAAGCATTGTGCAGGCACTAAACACACCACACACACACACACACACACACACACACACACACACACACACACTCACCCACCCACCTTTCACATACACCTGACAGTTTGTCATGAGTAAAGTGACTCTCTTGTGCCTCTTTCTGAGCCCCTAAGTGCTGCTTTTATAAAATTTCAAGAGGAACCAGTTGGGGGATCTTGTGCCCCAAGGTGGTTTTAACTTCACGTTATCAATCAGCTCTGCACTTTCCGTTTGTTAATGGAGCTATGTGGCGCAGGGAGCCAACAGCTGTTTGTTTTCCATGCTGTCTCACAATCTCTCCCTCTCCCTGTCTTTTCATTCAGTCTTCCTTTCAGAAAACACCCTTCCCCGGGAAAGGGGAGCAGGGTTTTCCTTTGTGGAAAATCTGATTTGAGCCCGGTGAGCCAAAACTAAAAGCCTCTGGCTGTCACTCTTTCCGCGCCACGCCGGACGGCAACTAAATAAAGCATACTAGAGGAAGAATGCGAAAAAGTAGTCTACAACAACCTCGAGCATCGTAACAAGAATAACACGTGGGTGTGAAAGTCAGCCGTGCAGAGTGAGTGTATGCACTGCTGCACTTGCTCTGTGTCAATTTACGCACAACTTGCATCCCATCGCCACACGCATGCACTAACATGCCGAACATGCACTTACCCAGAATATGAAGTTGAAGACGAACAAAAGGTATTTCACACATTTCATTCCTCCTTCCACCTTCGACATTTCGCTGGATGTGTTTTCCCTTTATCCCCAAAAAATGCTGTGATGGTCGTATTAGATCTGCGCACTGTGACAATAACGGTCCAACCAGGTCACTTGTGCACCAGGAAGCGCCGTCACGAGAGCCTCTCTCTCTCTCTCTCTCTCTCTCTC
>NC_045739.1:8688626-8692164 GCF_008692095.1 Etheostoma spectabile
TCTCTCTCTCTCTCTCTCTCTCTCTATATCTGTGCGCGCGCCTCATCACACACACACGCACGCATACATACATACATACACACACAGGATCCGCTTAGACTCTTTCTAGACCGCCCCTTTTAACAATGCAAAGCGGGGCTGAAGGGAGGACCGAGACTAGGCCTACAAGATGGGTAGGCTACTTGACAAATGTGTCCTGTAACAAAGGAAAAACTTATATTAAATTTGTCGTGTTCAGCACGTCCTATTTATATGTGACTTCATTGACCCGTCAAATCTGGCCTAAAAAAATAATAAGCATCGCAACAAGAAAGCAATAAATGGAAAGCACATAAACTATCACTGTGACAGTTCCTAAGGTTTTTTTCTTTAACACGTGTGTGATAACCCACTATTTAGATAGTTTTGTGTTGTTTTCTTGTCTGTAGTGTTATAAGTAAAATACTTTTCATAAATTCACTTTCAGGGCTGATTTATTATTAGTGTTATTACAAACCAATTTTTTTTTTCATGCTATGCATATTGCAATTATGTATTTTAATTAAATAATTTTTTTCTATTTCTCTCACCATGGCACTAATTTAGTCCTGGAGTGATGAGTTTATCATCTGCTGTCCTCATTCCACTTAATTCTCAGAGATGTGATGAAAAATGTGTTTGAATAAGTAAGTGCACTGGAAAAGGTAAGAAAAAAGATGTTCTTATGGCAATGTCACACAAAAAAATCACTTGACCCACTGATGAGTATTCACTAAATTGAACGCACACTTGACTTCTTAACCTTCTGCAAAGCATCAGTTAAGCTCAAACAAGATTAAACTACCATTAATGAAATGGAAAGAGTTGCCCCTCTGCTGGTTTTCTTCCCTCAGTGTCATCAGTGACTGGAAGCATGTAATTCAGCAGCAGGATAAATGTTCAGGATAAATATTTTCCCCACAACCATGGAGAGCAGGGGGAACGTCCAAAGAGCAGTTCATTTTATCACAGGGAAATTAGGCTTGGTTAAAAACTGTCCTTATAGAGGAACAAAATGGCCTGCCAAGCTGAATGCTAGAGGGAAGGAGTCAGACAGGAAAGACAGGTTGGGAAAGATGGATCGAAGGGCTAGAATACATGCTTAGATCCTGTATTTATGGGAAAAAACACCAATATGTAGCTCTTTTCAGCCACTTATATGTCTGTCTAAAAAAAAAGCTCATGTCAATCTCTCAGAGCAGAAACGTTTGTGCTGCAACACTCATTAAGGGAATTGTGGAGGACAGGAATAAAACAAAACGGTTTAGTTTGGACGATAACCAGAGCAATGCCAAAAGAGGAAAAAGCTGAAAAGACTAGGGCATAAGCACTGTGTCCCTGCTTGTTGATTATTCTTGGCTGTCAGTGGCTCCGTTGCTATGTGGTTCCAAACATGTTAACAAGAAAAATGCGAGCAGGTCATGACCCCCATGAAAATAGACAACAAATGACTGACACTTAACAGGCCTATGGTGGGGTTGCCGTCACCAGTAGCTCTGTCTAACTATTGTGTTGGCTATTGTAAGTATCTTAAAACTTAGAATGTTGAATTTCGGCTGGACCTTTTCCCAGACTCTGAGGTCATTAGTGATGACAGATGATGACGGTCAGTGATTGTCTCACTTGAGGTGAATTAAGCTGTAACTATACTGAAGCTTAATAGAACTTTTGAAAGTAATATTTATTAAGCAATACAATGTATTAGTTGATACAAAAACAAAGTGGCAGGAGCATTTAGTAGTGAAAAAAAAAAAACATCTGTGGCAGCATAGCACCATCTAGTGGTCACCCTGCAAACATTGACTGTGTGGTCTTATTTTCAGTGAAAGTCACCTGAGCTCTGATAGTAATCATGTACTCGGAGATGATGAGTACAAATGCAAGGTTTTACAAATGGTCACAGAGAAGCTGTTGACTTGACAAGGAGAGCTATTCATTTACCTATAACAGCTACGTCTATGTTTGCCAACTTGACCTGGAAACAATTTGTAAAGAACAAAAGATTGGATGTATTATTTAAAATAGCCTCCCAGAGTCCTTGTCTCCACGCAGGAGTATGTAGTTGCAAATTTTGCAGCCAGTATTGATCTTTCTATCTTTGCATGGTGGTTACCACCGTGTATAACTTCACAGCTAACCTTTGATCGAACAGCCTTGCTGCCTTGCAATGAGGTTACCTGGCAACACACCCATATCTGAATAACATCGTGTTTGATCTGTGAAGCAGCAGTATTGGTGCACATAGGCATCTGGGGAGGGTGATGATGTGAGGAAAGGTGTGAGAAGAGAGCAAAAGAGAGAGAAAGGGGGGGGGGTCTATAATAGTCATTTTCCTCTCCCGTTCATTTGGCACCAATATTTATCAGGTATAGTTTTCAACTTCACCACAAGAGTGAAACATATTCTTGCCAAACCTGTCCCAGACATCCACCGTGACAAAGACCCTTAGGCTCCCATACATACATTTAGTGTTCTTGGTAATTTCATTAATTGCACATTTTCTTGTGAATATGCACCATCAAAGAACAAAATCAACCCAAATGATGAGGAGAGGTGAGTGCAGTAATACATAATATTACAACATATTATATAATTACTTGTCTATCTGTCTTGAAGAGGAGCCCTGAGTCAGAATCTGCATTTCCTATCCTATTTCACAACCTCTCAGACTTACCTTTTGACCCTTTATGGGGTCAATGTGGATTTAGAGCACAAATTGCATTGCAATCTTTTAAAATTCTGCATTAATTGCTTCTGGACACTTGGTGGCGGTAAACACTATCCCACATTTAGACCTCATAAAATTGATGGAGAGCTTGTTCGCAAGCATGTTGAGCAAACACAGAGCAGCATTACCATTCATTTAGAGTTGTGCAATGACAATGTAAGTCCAATTCTCACAATATGTGGCTCTTTAGCTGCTAAATGATCCACAGTGTTCACCAGCAATTACCTATTTTTTTCTCTCTCTTCTGTTTGGTACTGTACAGGGTTATTCAGAGCTGTTCACTAAAAACAGCCGCCTGTTGCATTTGGTCAACACTGATGAGAGCGGTAAGACTGAACCAAAACATTAAAACGAAATAATGAGCTGAAAGATACTTAAAAAGCCACCTTGTGTTGGATGTTAATTCTCTCACTACGATCAAACTGTTTCATATTTCAACGTGACATAAAAATATTGATAAGAGCAGGTTTAAAGCCAAATTGTGAATTGTGATCAACACTATCTTAAACTGACTCAAGAAACCAGGCAAGTACTGAGGTGTTTAATAAATAACAGCATGAACAACACAACAACAATAATAATAACAACAACAACAACAACAACATTAAAAGCTTAAATTCATTTAGCATATATACACATACTGTATAGATTTTCATATTTGACTGTATAAACCATAAATATGACATGCAGTCCTTATAAGTTAAAACAACCAGGACTTCTCGGACTGAGGTAGGGTCAGGGGCTAAGAGGTTGGATAGATGAAGCTGTTTGTGTGTGTGTGTGTGTGTGTGT
>NC_045739.1:8692174-8693297 GCF_008692095.1 Etheostoma spectabile
GTGTGTGTGTGTGTGTGTGTGTGTTTGGACGTGGGGAAGAGGATTACAGTATTGGCAATAAAGCTGCAGTGGCTGTTTATTAGAAATGTGTGTGCTTGGTTCTTATTTAAATGGTCAGGAGTCGTCCTCCCCGGTCAGTGCCCCAGACGTCCCGCCCAAGACTTCCGGCTGAGAACACACACACATGCAGCGTTGATGCGGATGAAACGCCAGGCTGTCCGTTCCTTGAAGATGGTCAGGGCGCTTACGAATATGTGTGTGTTGGTGCAGTAGGAGTTCCAATGGCGACTGTCAATGCCCAGACAGCCCGAGTTGCCTGATCTGGGACCCTGTTTGCCGCCCCGTCCACCTGTCCGTCCCCCGTTTGCAGTCCCGGAGCCTCTGTGCGTAGGGGAACGGCAAGTGGTCTCATAGAAGAACTGTTTCTTCACCACATTGTTGATTGTAACGTTGGGCAGCACTGTCACCTCATTCCCAGTTATGTCTGTTGCTCGTGTCAGGTTGCCCACCCAGGTATTTATGCTGTCACATACTGAGTACTCTCCTCGGTGCATGGTGCGCGATCCTGCTCTGCGCCTTACCCTCACCCCCCTCACCCCTTCAATGTCATAGCCCTCACCGTCCAGGGTATCATGAGATGGGGCCACCTCGCTGAAGACAACCCGGGGGGAGGATCGGTACCGTCTCTTGGAGAAGAGCTTGGGATCCACCACTGGGATGGAGGGGTCAGGGGGGGAATCCGACATAGAGTGCCCAACGGCAGGGCTCTTATCCTGGGTGTGTGAAGCTGCCCGATGGGGCCTCTTGGTCCTGTCGTGGCTGGTCCTGTGATGCTCATGTGAACAATGGTGGTCCCCCGCTGCTGTCTGTTGCTGTCCTGCTCTGTGATTGGCTGCCGTCTGCTGTCCTACTTTATGGTTGGCTGCCCCGGCGCACCGAGCCAATCCACCTCCCATGTTCAGTACAGCCTGGACGCCGATCAGGAGGAGCAGGACCAGTGGTGACGACCTCATGGGCACACGTCCTGATCCGAGCACAAACAAAAGTCAGATGTCATGATTAATATGTCATGCTTCTATTGAAAGAAATAAGAGTAAGAACACCAAACATTCTATAGAAACAC
>NC_045739.1:8693307-8698285 GCF_008692095.1 Etheostoma spectabile
CTTAAATGTGAGTTCTTTTTTTTTTTCCTCTTTACAAAATAAGCAATTTCATGGCATTTTTTAGGGCTCTGAAAACCCGAGATAGCCAATTATCATTATTTACTGTAGAGCTGCAAAGATCAATTGATTATTTGTCAACTAATAAATTAATTGCCAACTATTTTGATAAAGGATAAATTGGTTTGAGTCATTTTTAATAAAAAAGTTATAAATTGTCTATGTTCTAGTTATTTTACTCCTCTGACATTAAACTAAATATCCTTAAGTTTTGAAAACAAGACATTTGAGAACGTCATCTTGGGCTTTGGAAAAACTGATCGACATTTTTCACAATTTTCTGGCATTTTATTGACCAAAAAAACTAATCTATTAATTGACGAAATTATCGACAGATTGATCGACTAGCATAGCATTAGTTCAGGCAGAGCACCGAAGTCGCATTTGTATTGGCTGACTGGCATCAGGTGTTTGCAGTATGCTTCCCAGTAATTGGTTCGTTCACACAGTCTACCTAGAAGGTCCAATCATATTCATGCAGGTGTTAAGCGTGGGCATTATAACATGTCTCCTGGTTACATTTATGGCCAGACACAGTCCTGCTTCTCGTTTTGGATTTCTTAATTAAGGAAAAAAAAGTATCGCCAAACGCTGTGTCTTCTGCTGCCCGCGGGGGTCAGCCGGTTGTCAATCAGTCGTCAGATGTCGTTTAGATCCAGGACAGAGGCTTTCCTGTGTTTTCTGTCGGACCGACTCCACTTTGTCAGGGGACTCTTCATCGGATTTTGACTCGCCATCATGCCGGCGTCTAAGCTAAGTGACTGCTGCTGTATTGCTTGTGCATCCAATCGTTCGTTAACTGTGACATTGCATGGGATGGCTCAGTAGGCCTATAGGCTATGTTTGGTTAACTTTGGCTGCATTGTTGTTGTTGAGCTTGGCTGCTGTGCTGTTGCTGTTTTAAGAGTCAATTTGCTATTAATGAATTAATTATTGGCCATAAATGCCAATAATTCATACTTGCAATTGATGTTGTGCTGCTGGCTGCCCGGTTTGTTATGCTGCTGAATCTGTATTTTGATTGCAATGTTCAGTATTCACTTGCACTTCATTTTTTTTTATTTGCTTTGGTATTGTGAGCGTTCTGCCTCATTGCTAATGTCCAAATTTCCATATTCTTGTATGGGTTGAACTGGTTTTGGTTGCATTCTCCCTGGTGGTTTGGAGTTGTTTATTACTGTTTTATATTACTTAATGCATGCTATTTTGCTCATCACTGGAGAATACTTTACTAACTTTATTATTCAGAATCTTGTCACTGCACAGATTCTTTGAATGCCCCATCAAAGAGCAGATCCTTTTCTGTCACTTCAAAGTTATTTGAGTTAGTAGGCCTACTTTGGTTAAGAAACATGTTTCATTCATTTCCACCATCATAGGAACATCTTTAGTCCTTGAACATGTCTTGTTTTGCTTGTTGCTGTGGTCAGTGTTTATGGTACCTGTGGAATGTGTCCAGTTGAAGTGGGAGCTCCTGTGGACTCTAGAGCCAGACTCCAGTGCAGGCCGGCCCCCTCATGCCTGCCAGCTGGACTCCCTGAACCGCAGCTCTGTAACACACATGCATACAGACCAAATGCTTAATTTAATGGATTTACATGTCAGCATTTCACATGCAGTATAATTCCATGTTGTATCGATATTTTACTGCTGACCAGAGAAAACCAAATGAAAGAGAACTAATTTTCTATCCTTGAGATTGCACATTGGACTTGTATAGCTTTCTTCTTCCACACTGACATTCCGTTCAGCTTCAACAAGAAGTGGTAAAATAGTGCTAGTAAGAACTCTCTTCCCTGACAATCGCTGCTCTTCCACACATACACAATTTACCATTATCTGACCTTATCTATGCAAAGTATACACACACACACACACACAAGCATCATGTTCAACTCTGAGCTTAGACTTTCCATACGTTGGAATGTTTGGCATTTCACACCTAATTAGATGTTTTATATACATAAATACACATAACATAGTGTCTTTCTTTAACATACATGTGCATGTAGGAATACATTTAAGGTTATTTTTATCAATCGTTTGCATGATTAGATGCTGTGATGTGTACACTCAAACGCTGAGTTTAAACTGGCATGTCAGTATTTGTGACAGTATTTGTACCCCTGCTGGTACATTGAACAAAGTTGTAAATGTTTAGCTAAATCTGTGTAATTGTACAACATGGTTGTGAGTGGCAGAGCATCCTGGCTGGATATGATTAATGGTCATCTTTGCAAAACCCTTTTTTTTTTAACTTTATCTTTTGTGGGACACCAGTCTTGTAAATTACTTGCATTGGAATCCTCACAGTGTAGCAAATAACCAGAAGAGGTCACTGTTGCCTGCATAGACCAGAATTCAAACACAACGTTCTTGCAGCTGAGAAATGTAACTGGCCCAGTTCCCATTGGAAATGGCAACTTGGATGCATGAGAGAATTTCAGCATCTTAAATCACTTTTCAGGTATTTTCCCCCCCAAGCTAAGTGTGCTCAAGTCCTTGAGATTTCTTTTCTTTGAACCATGTTTTCTTTACTTTGTCTGTATGACAGTGGTAACTATTGTAATGTGCACATATACTAGAGTACTGTATTTTAAGGAACTTAAGCATTTCTATTTAATGCCAGTGTATACCTATTTTCTACTACCTTTTACTCTACCACATTTTAACTACATCATTCAGTATTTAACATTGGTTAGGTTTTTTTTCATGCTGTACAAATCATCTGGGGAGTTTTGAAATATGATTCATTGTCACCCAAACGCATATAAAGCATTAGCCTCAAACAGGCACATTACATGCTGCTTATTAATCTGTCATGATAATCTAATTGTATAATGTTATAAGTGAATAAAAGTAGCCATTTCACGTAATGAGTACCTTTACCTTTTTGCAGATCAACCTTATGCACTTTTATTTGTGTAAAATATTTAAATGTAGGACTTTGTAATAGGTTTACATTTGGGTATTTATTTTACTTGATTAAACCACTGCTAAAGAGTAAGTTTATCACTGCAACTGCAAAACATTCAAGCAGTCTTTGGAGATGGAGAGAGCTATCGTTTGAGACTTATTGGTGATATCTTTTGGCATCAAACAATCACATACACGCACGCCTACACACTCACACACATACGGATCTGGTCCAAACAGGGAGTGAGTTGATTGATCCCGGCTGACGGGCAGCTCACTATTTACATGGCCCAGGGTGAGCCTGGAGGATCCTAATGTTAAAAATGTGTGGCTTGTGTTTAATGCCAGTGGAGCCAGCGTAAACACTGCAGCGCAGGAGCGTAGGGGTCAAAGCGGTTTGGAGAGCACCTCTGACTTTTGGGATTACTTCAGCACTGGATCAGAATCCGGCTGTCTATCCCTCCAACCCCCTTACAAAAAACTGTATTTAAAATAACAAACAAACGCACACATGCACCGCCATACAAACTCTATTCAACGCAGCAGTTTGCGTTGAACAGAGTTTGGACGTGCTCCCAGTGCTGTTTGTTTGTGCTATGGTTATACGGTTTCTGCTCCTGTAATTGTGTACTAGTATCACGGGAAAGCTATATATTTCAGCCACATTTGCAGTGTTGACTGGGCCTGGAAAAGTAAATGTTAGCTCAAATGGGCCAATGGATTTGACATGCCAGCGCACATCCTATATCAAACTGTGGGGGGGAAGGCAATCCATATGGTACTGATAAAACAGGAGGTTTCAGAGTTCTGTGAGAGGTTCCCTGCACTTTGACGTGCACAGGACAGTAAATTGGTTTCCTGTTCGGTATCCAGGCAGGAAAAATCACACACGCATGGGAGATGCTTTGAAGAATAAGGGAGCTCGTCGGAGACAGTCCTTCTCACATGTTCTAACCAAATAATGACAAAGGAATCCCAAAATTGTTAATGATTGACAAAATATGGTTCATATTTCCAGACACTCAAAATACTGTATTAATACACACTGGTATAAACAAAGCAGTCGTTGGATTTCCTTTTATGATTCATGTCTCGTACAGTTTGCACCAAGGATGATGTTTATGAGAACAGACCTTGGAAAAACGGCTCTAATGAGGTTCCCTTTCTCACAATAGGCTAATTCCCCAGCTTTGCCAAACTGTAAATCAAGACCACCTCTGTTGAGTCATCCATCACCTTCAAATGCTACAATGGCATGAGTGTTTGAGGCATCACATGGCACTACCTGGTAAACAATATTGCCAAACTTGCTTAAAGTATGTGAAAAGATAAGTCATGCAGCTGCTAGTTTGCGACCTGGAAAACCAATCTTGGGCGGCATGAGAGGAAAACACTTCAGACAGAGACTAATTACATATCCCCGGGCAGTGGAGCCCAGCCACACATTTTCATGTACTGATTATGCAGTGTTAGCCAGTAACACATCTTTATTTAGTGTGCTGTTCCACAAGATGCTCACTTGCTTAGACTCTGGTATCTAAGCTGCCAAGTTGTGGTTACAGTACAGTGTGTTGACTGTGATACAATGAGAACAAGGCATGTGGGCCAAAACATAAGCAGTTTGGGAGAGCAATGCCCACCATTACTCCGAGGTTAGTTTACATTTAGCAGGGGTTCCTTCCTATCCGTGTGATGCATTAGTCATTAGGTACAAGTCCTTGTTAAAAGATGTGCAAGAGCGGCATGTCAACACATCTCTCAAACAACCACACACCTCTCTCTTGGAGCGATGACAACAGCGTCAGGTTATGAGAGGGTGAGAAAAAGAGTGACAGCTGCAGAGATGGAGAGAAAGGAGGCAGAGAGTGGGTGATGCAGAGGAAAACAGAAAGTTAAACAGTGTTTCTGTGTCTCTCATCAAGTCAGTGTTAGTGCATTTCCTCCTGCTGTCATCCACTGGAAATAATTATCGAGAAGGACGACTGCCAGGTCAACTTGCTCTTTT
>NC_045739.1:8698295-8699770 GCF_008692095.1 Etheostoma spectabile
TTTTGCTTGTATCCAAATGATTGAAGACATTTATTTCCTCTAAAGAAATGGTATCTAATGCTCGTTAATCAATGCTTGTAAAATGTAGCGACTTATAAGGATCAGTCTTTGAGGACCAAGAAAGTTTTATATTTGGACATTTCTGAATTGAAAATAAACTCTGGAGTTAAAATGGAGGGTTGCATTAGACTCCTTTTTTCATTTTACAGAGACACACTCAGAATCGCAATGCCTCCATTTCCCGTCTAGCCACGTTTCATTCACCGCTGTAATTGAAGCTTGTCATCCATGCAGACAATCTGCTTGTCACAGTTTAGACAAGCTACCTCGTGAAACTAAGCCAACAGCCAAGACACTGCCCTAAATGTAGTTTTTGTCACGCAAAATTATGTCATACAGCATCTGTTAAAAGCCCTATAAAGTAACGCTCTCCAAGCGTTCTTGAGTGGCTGTCAGCGAGGCCTATTACTAGGGTTGGGCATCGTTTGGATTTTAACAATTTTACAATTCCAATTCTTCTTGATTCTGATTCTTTGAGGGGTGGAGTTGAAACCGGTCACATGCCTATTTTCACAAATAAGTGAAAATTCTTATTTTTTTATATAAAATAAAGCCCCACTAGACCGTTGCTTACCTGGCTGCTTTGGAAAACTAAAACTTGCGCAAAATAAATTGGGAAGCGATAATCGTATTTGAAACCAAATCCTCCAATTGATTCCAATAAACAAACTATTCTACTGGAATCGTAATTTTTGAAACGATTCCAAGTAGGAATTACTTCAAGCCTTGTATGTGGGATATATGGCACATGTTGGACAGTCAGAAAATTGTAACTATAGAATAAACTTTGGAAATTCATGTATCCAGAAAATCAGTGTTTAAAAAAGAAGAAAACAAAAAAAAATGCAATGCTTACTTTGATGTTACACATCAACCTGGTCTATTTACACTGACATCATTGATAAAGTCAGTGGTTATGTCATTAAGATAATATATAAACTAAACCAATGGAAGATGTGCGCCCGTGAACAGTGAAGCAATTTAAGACATTCACACTTTTTAAATTGAAGACAATTTGAAAATGCAAGTACATTGTTGTAAATGTGTGAAAGTCGAACCAAGGAAGCCTGACTATTAAAGCCCAACTTCACTCACAGAACTAAGTCTTTATTGTTTGGAATAGGGCATCTGAGTGTGGCTTTAAAGCACCCATATTATGCTATTTTCAGGTTCATAATTGTATTTTGAGGTTGTACCAGAATAGGTTTACGTGGTTTAATAAAAAAAGAAAAAAAAAATTTGTTGTACTGCACATTGCCGCAGATCCTGTTTTCACCCTGCCTGTTAAGATCTGTTTTAGCTACAGAGTAAGACATCTCACTTCTTTACTATCTTTGTTGGGAATTGCACATGCACAGTAGCTAGGTAATGTTTACATCAGATAACTACTGTTTCTCCAACTTTGGTCAGTACAA
>NC_045739.1:8699780-8708084 GCF_008692095.1 Etheostoma spectabile
GCTGGAAGACTTCTTCTAAACAAGGGCGCGCTTGTGGAATACCTGCAGGACAGGCACATGGAAGTATATTATTGTGAACTAGAGTGTGTGTGTGTGTGTTGTAACAGTGTTTAGCCATTCAGAACAAGCTAGTATGCTACGATTAGCCTTCTCGTCTCGGCTAGTTACATAGACAGCTGTGCAGAATCTGACCAGCTCACCCGGAGACTGAAAGCAGTGGACATTCAGAAACCTGTCTCTCACTCAAAACAGAATATGTTGTCTGTTTTTCCAAGTTTGTATGTGAGTGGAAGCACCAGAGACACAAAATAACTCCCTAAATCCCAGAAAAAGGGATTTTTTTTCATAATATGGGCACTTTAAGTGAAGATAGTAAGAATTGTTCTATATCACATCAAAACATGGCAAACAATTAATTTTAGTTAGTGGTACTGTTCGGTACGTTTCTCAGTCAGCCTGTAGCTTTAATGTGAATAGTGCAGCTGAAGGAGATCAGCCTCTGGCTTTTTGTTTAAAAGACATTTGCTCTGAGAACCAAGGCACCTGTTGTGCATCAGGGATACTTCAAACAGTAAACTCTGCTGCTCTGGCCTCAGGAAACAGGAAGTCAGTGACAGGCATACACAACCTGTTAAAGCACTTGAGTCCTCAGAGCAATGACAAATGTAAGATCTGCCGAAGAAAAGAACATTTACAAATGTAAATGTATGAACTGTAGAAAAAATAGAACATATGTTCAGTTTTTGACATCAGCTTTTAATAGCTTGATGGGTTTACTGGGTGCAGCAATGAAATATGCCTGGCGTGCACAACACAGGTAAATGTGTTTACAACGTTCTGTAAAAACATGTAGCTTTCAAAAGACTGACCTTTTTTTCAACTTAGCTGGATGATACTGGCCGCCACAGAGACGCAGGAACTTTACTTCTCATCCACTAAATTTTTTCCAGCTCAGTAACTGTGTGTGTGTGTGAGTGTGTGAGTGGGAGAGATATCTGGTAAAACAAAAGCTTGTGAGTCTGTACAGGGCATCTTGAGAATATCACAGAAGCAGGGAGCCAAGGTGTGGAAACTTAAGGGAGCAGACGTTTGGCAATGAGACAGCGTCTTCATCCTGCTGTCCGTGACTTTCTCTGGTTCTTTTTCTGTATGTCATTCATACAGGTCCTCCCTTTCTGCTCCTGGAATCTGACCTAATCTTTTGACCTAATCGTCTTTTCTCTCACAAGTAAAATCCAGAGGTAACTTCCTGGACACATTGCTGTTTAACAGCAATTAAATAATTCAACACTGTAAGAGTGTGTGTGTGTGCAGGTGCAGAGCACTGCTCTTGTGGATCCTCTTTTTTATTTCTGTGTTTTGTGAAAATGACAAAACCATTTTCTGATCCATGGACCCTCTTACTGGAGATCTAATACCCATTCATTTTCCTACTTGGCTATCTCAAACCAAGACCTGTGCATGCGTTTTTGTTTTCTTTGTGTTGTGAGCTACAAATAATTGGCTACTGTTTCAGAAGCTGTAAATAAATAATTTTTCCAAAGACATGACAAAAACCCACACAATATGATTTCAATTAGCATTCGAGGTGGAAGGAAGTCGTCTTGGAACTGGGATAATTATATAGTAATACTTTAATAGTTGGACTGGTGTCTGCATATGGCTCCACTTTAACTCTTTTTCACTAATGCACACTGTCCAAGAAAAGTAGATGTCAAAATAATGAATCAAAATGGAAAAAGTGTGCCAATCCATTTTATCTGAATGTTAATGCCTTCTAAATTTGTCCCACATCACATGGGTGATGTAACATGAATAATGATAATTTTAAGTCATTATACTGTCTTAATGTTTTCATATGTAGCAAGGCTTTAACACACTTTAACAGTGCCAAGGCTCCCATTCCAATCAAAGATACTGAAACAGTTCCAGGAACAGCAGGCTTTAAGTTTGGCGTTATACTGTATCTCTTTAGCCTTTTTATCTGCTTTTCAGCTGAGACTTTGCAAGTCCCCTGCTATGCGTAATGCTACATGTGGTTAAACTTTCACGTCGGTTCTTGGCACAATATTTGTTCCAAAGTTGTTTTTTATTTGCAAGGGCAAACATGAGACAAAGCAGAGACAAGACATGAATAAAATATAAGCCTTGTCCATGTTGTCACACATTGTCCTATAGTAAGTCCAACAGTGATTCATCATAATAGAAAGATTGAATCCTTGTGGTGTTTGTGAAATGAATCAAAGATAATCAACATTTTAGCTGAGAGGGAAATTTGGCAGTAATTGCATTTGGAAGAAAGGGATGAGTAACAAATAGAAAACTGTTTGTTTAAACTGAAACAATGTAGCTCTTTGTATAAGGAAAATGTTTTTAATGTGGTTTCTAGCACATTCCCAGAAAAAAAAGCCTGTTATTGAAAAGAAATGTTTCTGAAGTAGGGATGTTCATGATAACTGTTGTTGACATTTTAACTGCTAACTGACAATAAGAACTTTGACCAATTTATACTATCAGGTAATTTCAATATTATCATCTATTTTGCACTGCATAAGACAGTAGGCTATGCAATATATTTCTTAAGTAGTTCTTAACTTGCTAGGGCAAACTTTGCACTAGAAAGTTGCATTTTACGCCCATTTTTTCTGCTTAGTTTGTCAGGGCTTTAGTTCTCGAGTCTGGACATTGGTCGCCTGGTACACACATTCCTGTGTCATATATCTTAATCATCAGGCATCAATCATTTCATTCCGGCCACAGACAAAATGTCAGCTAGCACTTTGTATGTACTTAATCCAGACAAGTATTCATTTCTCGATTGGGAACATGTCAGTTTTTTTAGTGACACCTGTTTTGCTTCTTTGTTACGTTTTCCATCAGCAGTCCGTAACGTTCTTGTTACACCAGAAGAAAGTCTCAACATATAAAATGTGAAGTTGCACTCCAGCTTTAGGTGACTCAGTGAAATTGTTATACTTAAAGTAAAACATAATATGGCCTAATTTGTTCTTAAAAAAAGAAAAAAGTTCTTTGGACTCGTTCTCGACTAGTCCTGGTCTTGGACTTGTCTTGGACTTGATAAAGGTGACTACAGCCCTGAATGTGGTTTTAATGTTCTTGTGATTCCTGGCTGCTGTCTTGGACCCCGGCAGAACTCAAGGCATGAGGTTCTTTTGGCAATAAAGTGAAAACGCAGCCAGAGCACTGTTGCTGTACAAGTGAAAGGTCCTCTCTCCCTCTTTGTTTCCCCTCTATAACCGGGCCCATCCCCAGTCAACCCACCCTCTCCCTGCACTGGACCAGCAGACGTAGGAGGCCAGTCCCCCAGGCCTTGAGGACAGAAACACAATGATTAACATGTTTTCCAGACCCCTAGTTTTAATGACCTTGACATTCAACAATCTTCTCATGACAAGTGGTTAATCTTTTGGCATGGCCACGGTTATAACTCCCCATTTCCTGGTGAGAATCTAACATCCCACAGCGGAGCACTGTGAGGAGGAGGGCTAGAGGCAGGAATGCCTGTCTGACCACGGGGAGAGACGTAGGCCGAGGGATGGAGAAGAAGGAATCGGAGACATCAAGGGATGGGGAGCGGCAACAAGTAATGTAGGGCGGGGTACAGATGGGCAATGAGATGTCTTGGGAATTTGGCAAATAAAGGAGCATGTGTTACAAAGATGCAGAGCAAGGAAGTGCAAGGTTGAAGGGGAGCAGAAAAATTGAGACAAAGGAGTTCAAGGACAGGGAAGAAGGGTGGAATTCAGGCTACAGGGAGTTAAAAAGAGTTGAGGAGTAAAAAACACATTTTTCATGTTTCATTGTTGTCTTTCCTCCCAATAGCTTTAACAGAAAATAACATGTCTCCCCTTTCTTCTTCTTTCCCTTTCTCCCCTTTATTGGCAGACAGAAAACAAACTGTCTCAGATGTGTTGTAGCTCATGTTTCTTATTTACTCCTGGGGAAGAAGAACTTCAAAGCATCTGTGTTTTTATAGATGTTATGTTTTGCAAGCTTTGCTCATATTTATACTCCTCCTCCTGGAGAATACAACTATATTAGCATGTATGTGATTTGAAATCGCTAACCCTGATGAGGGGAAATTAATCTCAATTGTGTTTCTGATAAAGATCTTTGATTAATGTTCGAATGAGTCATTCAGTTCATGTAGAGTTTGATTTTACTCCACTTACAATCTGATAACTGTGCTTTTAAATGCGTCTTTTCTTATTACCTTGATGAAATCGAGCATATAGATTTGCACGTGACGCTTTGACTGCATGCTGTCAAAACAACAAAACAAAGCGATTGTGAATGAGTCACACAGGTTGGTCACAATTTGGTACGGAACATGAAGTGAAACGTGGGCGTAAATGGACAGATGCGCTCACTCAGACACCCAAGTTTTTCCATTACGCCCCAATTGTGTTGCACATCTGATGCCATGAGCATGGGTGTTGGCCCAAAGACGCAAGTTGGGTATATGTTGCATCAGACATATGCATGTACGGTATTCTTTTAATGAAAGTTTGGCTACACAATAAGCGTATAAATATTCTTAACATCTTAAGGGTAGTTTGGGAGGAGAGCTAATTAATGAGGAAAAAAGTGTAGACCGTATTTGAGAGGCAGAGTGAAAGTGCTCTTGCTGCAGGCTAACATTGAGCTTTGCCTTTTTGTTTTGAATATGTTTAACATGGAATTGATTTGTTAAACCTAATTAAATTTTCTTTTGGCCTGGTTGTTTGTGGCGAGTGTCAACCAGCCAGGGCGGCATGTCTGACGCATGTAGAGATTAGGTATCTCACTCCGGGATACTGATGTAGAATCGGTAATGTCACTCGCATGACGGCATCCTGCTGCAATGTGGCCTTAAAGAGCCATTATGCATAACTGACATACTTTTTGCAGTAACCTCATATCCTAATATAGGTATTTGTATTTTAGCCCTTCTAGTGGCGTAGTTCAATGCATGGCAGTGTTTCTCTGTTGTTCGGTTGAGACTAGATTTTCTCGACACACATCGGTCGGATTGCCGTAAAAGTTTGTTGATATTTATGGAAGATCTTACTACCAATACTTTAATTTACTACCAAATACTTGCAAAAACTCCTGACATTCCCATTGGCCTCTGTTTAGTTTCTCATGAGTGAATATAGGGCTGAATGATTAATCATTTTCATATCAAAATCGCAATTTGAAGAATGTGATTATCTAGTTGTGAAGACGACGATTGATTTGAATGTGAATATTTAGTTGAATGTTTGTAACATTTGGTTTTACATGTTTTATTCCTCTTATTTTATTTACTGTTTTTTAACAATATACCTGTTGGAATAATGTTACATATCACAGGTTGTTAACAGTACTGTCCTGTTTGTAGTGGATACTTCATTTACTTTTCATTCCTTTAACATCATTGTATAATGGGCCATATCTAGATGCAGCCATTGAACTGAGGCATATTAGAAATTTAGATTTAAAGGAAAGTACTGATACTTTTTTTATTGGAATTGTTTTTATTATAACTTTAGCTTTTGTGATAAATGTTCTGTGTTTGACTGTTAAATGTTCCATGCTTATTAAAAGAAAAACCCTTATTGCTGGCAATTCATATCTATGTTCTCATCCTTGCATACGAGCATAGAGCCGTTTTGATGGTGTTTAATGTAATAATGCTGCATGACATTAGCTATACTTCTTCTTTTTTTTTTTTTTATTGCAAATCGAATTGTAATCACAATATCTGGCAGAAAAATCGGTTGCACTTTACATTCCACCACAGTAATAAGATGGTTATAGTGGGGTAGCAGTGTTATATTAAAGAGGTAACACAAAGTGTTAACTGTTAATACATCACATTAATAAGATGTAATACTGGGATGATAAGAAGGTAACAGATGTAGTAGTATGCAATTACAAGGTAATACCTAGGAATGGGTTTGATGATAACCATGTTTATCTGGGCAGTGGTAATATAGTTATATTATTGTAATAAGATGATAATAATGGGGTAATATATGTTTTACAGTATTATAGGCTACTTTCATTGTAATATCTTCCAAATTAGATCAAACTTTCTTAATTTAAAATTGGTAATTACCATATTATAATGCTAAAATTCATCCACGATTTATGTTCCAAATATTTCCCTTTTTGTTTCAAGGTAATACTTTACAAATTATGTTTAATCTTGTGACTTCTTACCTGGAAACACGTCTGGTAATACTAGAATGACAGAGGTGCAGAGATTACTTGGAAATGCTTCTGGTAGTTTCCATAATCTCTTGACCTCTGTTATTCTAAAATTACCATGAAGTGTGTCTTCTCCTGCATGCACGTAACCCTGTGCAATCAGACCAGCAGCTGAACACATTCCACCATCAAGCACTGGAGACTGGGATCATCGGAACTCAGTTTATTTCACTTACAAAGTGTGAAACTGAGACATGATGAAACGCACTGACCAGTTACTTAGATATTAATGAGTCACAGACATTTTACAACGATAATTGTAAAAACAATATAACTTCACAACATTGTAATGCAGTAGTATATACAGAAGGCTAGCTAAAATATAAGATAAAAAAGAAACATGTAATGTCTTGTTATACAATGTACGAGGTATAACCTATATTGTTTTTCTAAATAAACTAAAATGTACTTACATGTGTTACCACGCTAGATAATAGTGGCAAAATCGCTTACTGAAGGATACCGTCAGTCTAATATGAGCTATCAATCATCAGTAAAAATATATATATTGCACATCAAATTTTATGACAATAATTAACAGATATCAGAACAGTGTGTCAGCATCTATTTCACATACCGAGAACGCTAACAAAGGCATGTAACGTTGAAGACTGAAGCGGATAGTATGGAGAGATGATGACACCAACCATCAGGCTTCCTGCTCACATTCAACTCAAAACAAAAATTAGACTTCTTGACTAAATCCCAGGGTGCAAACTCCTACATTTTTTTTTAAAGGAATACACACGCATGTGGAACAAACTATTTGCTATATCGGGGTAATGGTAATATAATTATATTAATATTGTAATAACATGAGAATAATGGGGTAATATATGTAGGAAGACATGTTTTTTTTTTTTTCTACTTGTTTACTCTCCAGTTTTTCAGATTTGTCTCTAGGTTCTTTGTTTTCTTTCTGGAAAGCTTTACACACGTGCTCCCTTTCATGTATTCTCTCGTGCATGCCGGACAGGCCCAACTCCACATCTGCAAGTTTATCTTTTACAATCCTTCAGTCCGAGTTGAAGTGCATCAAACTGAGGTTGTAATTTATTCATTGCCTTGTTTTATTTCTTCTTTTTTTTTCATTGCACGGATCAGAGGCAGCTAATTCAACTTTATTCCCATCACAGCGTCTCATTCCACTTCGCTCTCAGCTGCTCCTCCCAGCTGGAACAGGTGAGGTGACCTGCGGTGCTTTTTTCTTCAGCATCCAATGGTTCTTTCCTTAACTTGCTAGACTGATTTCCCTTTACATCAATAGTTCTTAGTCATGAGGAAACTTTTGAACTTTTGGAACCTTATCACTTAATTTTTTTTTTAAGTCAGGAGTTTATTTTAGGAGTTTAGCGTCCTTGATGTTCCAAACGCTCCCTCTCAGCAACCAGATATGACGAATGTGTTATCATCTCTCCATACTATCCGCTTCAGTCTTCAACGTTACATGCCTTTGTTAGCATTCTCGGTATGTGAAATAGATTCTGACATACTGTTCCGATCTGTTTAATTATTGTCAGAAGGTTTGATGTGCAATATATATACATTTTTGATGATGATTGATAGCTCATATTAGACTGACAGTATGCTTCAGTAAGCTAGTTTGCCACTACTGGGTTTGTGATATTTGGGATTTAAGTGAGCGTGTGCGCGTGCGTGTGCGGTCATATTGTTTCAAATCTCAGTTTCACCCTTTTTGTTAGTGAAATAAACTGAGTTCCGATGATCCCAGTCTCCAGTGCTTGATGGTGGAATGTGTTTAGCTGCTGGTCTGATTGCACAGGGTTACGTGCATGCAGGAGAAGACACACTTCATGGTAATTTTAGAATAACAGAGGTCAAGAGATTACCTGGAAACTACCAGAAGCATGTCCAGGTAATCTCTGCACTTCTGTCATTCTAAAATGACAATGTAATTAAATAGAAACCGGTAGTTTTGGATTTTCTGCCACTGATTCATGGTTATTACACAGAAAATACCAGATGTGTTTCGAGGTAAGAAGTCACAAGATTAAACAATTTGTAAAGTATTACCTTGAAACAAAAGGG
>NC_045739.1:8708094-8722010 GCF_008692095.1 Etheostoma spectabile
AACATAAAGGGTGGATACATTTCAGCATTATAATATAATTACAATTTTAAATTCCAAGAAATTTTATCTGACTCGGAAGGTATTACGTTGATAGCAGCCTATAATACTGTAGACATATATTACACCATTATTAACATGTTATTACAATATTAATATAACTATTACCACTACCCAGATAAACATAAGGTTTATCATCAAACCCATTCCTAGTTATTACCTTGGTAATTGCATGTTATTACATCTGTTACCTTATCACCTTATTACTCCAGTATTACATCTTATTACTGTGATGTATTACCTGGTTATTACTTTGGTAATTACAAGTTATTCCCTGTATATTACCTCTTTAATATCACTGTTACCCCACTTATACCATGTTATTAATGTTGTGGTGTATAATATATATATATAAAGTGCTACCTAAAAAAATCTGAGATTAGTGGCTCAAGCGGACATAGGGCACAGACGTGGTCAGCTGATCCTGTGTCAGCTCAGCTCGTTTAAACTAAGTACACATGCCTCGATGGGCCTAAGTACCACCTTTGTCATAGTCACCACATAAAACCATTGGTGAAAAAATTACATACAGTATACACAAATATTTCCACAATGTGCACGCAATGAAGAAAAATTTGAGAAAAAAAAGGCGAAAACACCAACTTACAAAATAACATTATGTGCTTCATTATCCTACATTGACCCTGTTTGTCACATTAGACCAATCCCACACACAATATCACATGAAAGGACATTACAGAAAAGGCCTCATATCAAATTCTTCCTTTAAGCCATTTGGATACATTGTGTTGAGGTAATAAATTCAAAAAGTTTCTCTCTGAAGAAGCCTTGGACCATGAAAGGTTCTTAACACATTCCACCCCAACATATCTCAATGCGCTGACATTTTGACCAGCTCACATTATGAGCATGTTAGCACTTTACAGTTCACAATCATCAAAAACAAACGGTAAAGGATTAACGTCACATCTCTTGTCTCAGCTCAGGTGCTCTCAATCAACATTTCAGAGTTAAACTAAAGCATGAACCTTGATTTAAAAAAAAAAAATAAAATAAAAAGAACACAACGAACTAGTATTCGTTGTGTTCTTTTTATCATACAAAACAGAAACAACCCTCTTTGTTGTACTGTCATAGATGTCACAGGACTGGACTAAATCCTCTGAAGAGTCTAAAAAATGTGATATTGTCGTCACTCCCAGCTTTTCTTTGAGAACAATCTTTCACTACTTGGCCATTCTCTATTCTGTGTGGTCTGCACATCATTCTGTCATCTCTCACTCTCTCTGCTTCGTTGTCTCTCTGCCTTCCTATCTCCCACAGTCTAAATCTCCCTCTCCTCCCTCCCCCTCTTTCCCTCTCTAGCTGATGTCAACCACCTGTCTGCGTGGGACCTCCCAGGCCCATCCTCTGTCTGTTAGCAGCATGCCATGTTCAGTATGCAAGTAGAGTTATGGTGAGAGAGTGGCTACTTTTCCAGCATGTGTGTTTGTGTGTGTGCGTATGTGATCTGCAGCAGAGTTTTGGATTAATTCATATTTGGAGTTTGATGCATGGGCTAACAAAGAATCCAGCAGAGAGAAATGGCTTCAACAGCGTCATCCTCCCCAAAACTCCTCATGATACATCATTAATCCTTGGGTTTTGACTTAAAAACTTAACAAAACTTGATGACAGACAAAACAAGGTTGTTTGAAGACAGAGGTGGAGAAAACAGCTTGTAAAGAGGCTTTGCGCTTCTGTTGTTTTTGGGATCCAGTCTGACTAAAAAGAATGACGCCTTATTAATTTCTCCTCATTGTGTTGGAGACCAATCTGTTATGACTAGCAAGTGGCTCGTTCTCCTGCATTCCGCACATTACCAAATCGGCATAATCCAAATACGTGCATAATAAGTTGCTTCACTTGTATCCTTGGGGCTAAGGTGTGTGTGTGTGTGTGTGTGTGTGTGTGTGTGTGTGTGTGTGTGTGTGTCTCTCTGTGTGTGATTAGTATCCAATACAAACAAGCGTATACATATACACGTACACACATGCACATTGCTGATACACATGTTCAAACCTTCAATATGAAAGCAAATAAGAGACATACACTAGGTCTTTGAACTTTAACAGCCACTGAATACTTAATGTTGAAATAGTTTATTTTGAAAAACATGTATCTGAATTTATTTGTTCTGAATTCACCTCTTTGAAATTTAAATATGAACATTCTTGATTTTTCCAGTTTAAAAACCAGAATTTTGATGAATATTTTTCAATGCGCACAAATTAAGATACGAAAAAAAATTACAGAATTTCAGGTAAATTAGATTTAGGTTGATCGAATTTGATTGCTCAAATTCATATAAAAAAATTCACACAGTAACATCCGGGCTACCCAGGATAGGAGAAGCAATTGAGCCTGCACGCAATCGAACCGACCTCTGGCCTATCAGAGCACAGCCTGTCTGTCAGGTGATCCAAGAAATCGGCACGGATATTGAACCTGTAAAGATAGCTGTCAGGTAAACGAAGGCTCTCTGGTAAGGTGGTGGTGGTGGTGGTGGTGGTGGTTGTTGTTGTTTATGTACAATCAAACTCAGGGCTCAAGTATGTATGTATGTATGTATGTATGTATGTATGTATGTATGTTGTATCACATGACAGACAGGCCGTGCTCTGATAGGCCAGATGTTCCTAGGTAGCCCGGATGTTACTGTGTTAATATTTAACTTGTATTTTTCGATCTGAATTTGAGCAATCAAATTTGATCGACCTAAATCTATTTTTTTTTTTTTTTTTGAATTTGTCATCGTTTGGGAAAAACAATTATCGAAATTCAGAATGTTCATATTTAAATTTCTAAGAAGAATTCAGGACAAATCAATTCAGATATGTTTTTCAAAATTAAGTATTCAGTGGCTGTTAAAGTTTAAAGACTTCTGTGTCTTATTTGCTTCCATACTGCAATGCTGGTGCGGTTTTATTTATATCTATTACTTTTCTTTGCAGTAAACCTGATCTCTCTCTCTCTACAACAGATTAGTGTATGGCTGAAAAACATTTATAACGAAACATTTGATAGCAAATGCTAATTCCATGTTATATGGGGTTCTGGGCTGAATTGGAATATTTCAAAAGTGTTCTGTTGTTGGCAACGAAGGAGCGATTCATGTCTGGACAAGCTATAGTCAACCGACCAATCAGGATAAAGGGGAAGGAAAGCGAGAGTAAGACGGTGTCATCACTTCAATCCAAATGTACACACACATAAAAAGGGGTTGTGGTGAAATGATTCAAAGCACCAGACGTGCACTGAGTCAACAGATTAAGACCACAACACTGTTATTCTAGCTGTAAGAACAGCCCTGGTAATTTGGTGATTTATCAGCTACTGTGTGTGCACATGCATGAAAGGACAGGGAGCAATAACTGAAAGTCATAGAGGCATTTAATGTGAAATGAGCAGGCGTGTCCGCACACTGAAAGTGTATAAACTGCACACACGCACATGTGAGCAGACACAGAAACAGAAATACATAACCCTTTGATGGAGCACCTGTGGAAATCAACACAAAGACTGACTTGCATTAGCAGTCCTGGATTCAGTTTTAATGTATACACAAGTCAAAACACAGGAGAGTATTATTCTTGATTTTTGTACAATGCTAAAAAAAACAACAGGTCCTCATGGGGGGGGGGGGGGGGGGGGGGGGGGGTAAAGGTGCTGGGATGAAACAATCTGCTTATGTCTGACAACAATTATGTCTAAATCCAGTTAAGTTACAAATGTCAAACAACGTTAGCTGTGATTTCTGTTGAATACATTTCCTCCCAAACATTGTGAGAAGTTGTTTGTAAAGCGAACGTCAACAAGAATTACCGCAGAATGTAACTGGAGGTGATGTCACCTTTCTGTATGTTCTACTCTCCTCCCTGTGCCACATGGGTCAGGCTACTGACCTGTCGTGACCTCCAGATCCGTTTTCCTCCACAAACACAGACGTAACCCCCGCGGCTGACCTCTGACCTCTCCCACTGATTTCAGACGGAACACTTCAGCTGGTTCACTTTAGACCAGATGTTCTAAGCCTAGTCTGTGCACTGACCTGTGCCAGACCGCAGCTGCAGTGACCAAAAAGATAACCAAAGTAGGGCCTGCGTTTATTTTTTTTTACCCATGAATTATCATCCTCTCATTTTGACCCCAAACAGGAATGCTTTGTTCTGGATGTTCAAACATTACCTATTTCTCACAGAGATAGAGAGATTTGAGAGTTTTGTTCTCATTGCACTGATTTAAAGTGTAAAATAGCGCAAGATAAAAGAAAACAAAAAAATGTCTGTCAAGTTTGAAAAGATGCTTTGTCAATCAAGCTAATTTCACATTGTTATATTTTTGTCTAATTTGCAACTTAAATTGCTTTAAGAATTAATGTTGCTGAAACTGACAGGAAGGTACTGTAGATAGAGGCAGGGAAGGAAAGGTACTGTCTAAGAGCAAGTAACGCTTGATTATAAATTAAATTGTCAAGAATTTTAACTGAGAACAAGTGTTCATATAAACAGTAATCTTCACTAATGGGGCTACAGGCCACTAACCACTGTGTCTGACTGGGAGAAGACTGGAAGAAGATTGGGATAAGTCTGCCTCGAGCTTCTGCAACCTGGTAAGACATCAGAGATCATTTTTCTGTTTAAACAAACCCTTAATTAGTTTTTTTTTTGTTGCCAGCTGGCGCTGTCCCAGATATTTTAACAACACTATTAGTACTTGTGTCAAACTAAGTCTGGTGGCGTGTTGGTAACGAGAAGCATTCTTTTGGCCTGGAACAAATGTTTGGCACAGTGAAGTACTAAAGAACACTTTCTCCATGACATTAATAATTTAATTTAACGACTATCAATGACTATGAAAACACGTCACATAATTCCAATTGTTACTGCACCATACACCAAAACAGTCTGTATTGGGCTGCTTTACACTGCATTAATGGTTAAACTGTAGTTAAAACCAACGAAGGTCAAAAATAAACATTTTGGTCTATCTGCCAATGACTGAAACAAATGTACTGGCCGGTCTATTTCTTTAGCTCCATGAATGCATTAATTTGTGCGTATGCAGGGTCTAAGACGGTTCTAAATTTGTTCGCCGAGTATGAACAAATTCAGGTAAGAAAATACTGATGAATCCTGGATTTGAATGTTAACGTTCGTATGCACAGTTTAAGCACAGATTTGAGAATGAGGCTCATTATTGCACTTCAGCACACAAAATCAGTGCAATAAGAGTTGCAAGAACGACAATGTTTGTGTTATACCTTGGGTTCTGTTTAGGTTAAAGGAAATACATTACAGGAGCATTCAAATTGGAGCAGTCTGACTTTGATGGTTAGTGTTGATGATTTTAGGCCCTTTAAGTTAAATAGCCACAGCCATAAATTGACACTCCAGGTGTGCTGTCAGAGCCTCTCCCCTTCCCAGGTGTCCTATACAACACTCTGCAGTCTACAGCCCAAACCATCTTATCCTTTGTGCGTTTAGGGGGTGGATCTTCTTCTTTCTGTCTTAAACTGAGTGAGTAAAATTTCATTCATTTGCATGTCTGTTGATGGTATTATGTCACGTCTCCACACTGGAGAGTACCAAACAAAAACTTTAAATCCAAGTTCATCTTGAAATTCGTACAACTTCTATGTTTGTATTTTTTAAATATTTTCAGATAAATGACAAAGGGGTGGGATTACAGTATATTAATCAATGCGTTACTGCCCATACACCTATGAAAATACATGTCAAGAACTGAGATAAAATGTTAGAATTGAAGTGCACAATATCCCGAGATGCTGCGTAATGAGTAGAGGGCAAAGCCTCCATCTGGCGGGCCGCCAGGCCATTGGTAAACCCCACCAGACCAGAAATAAAAAAAATGTGTGCCAAAAATAACGCCAAATTTCCAATGTGTTTCCCCTGTGTTCATTCTCCAGCTGCGCACTGCCATGAACTGCCGTGAGTCACTGAATAGCACAACTGTCTTATTTATACTTGAACAGGTGAAGTGAAGTTAGCCTACCGGTAGTCCCGCATTGCCAGACCTATCTCCACAGCGCTGATGGATTCTGTGTTTTTGGCTGAGCTAGACCAGAGAGTGTGCTGTTAAAACAGATCGGTGATGCTGCTTTGTCCTCGTTGTTCTCCGTGAAGGTAGTTGGAAGGGATGTTGTGTAGCGTTTTTATGTGAAGTGAGCACTGCGCCGTACTCTATTAAAATAAAAAAAACAGCCTTTTAAATTAGGCCTGCACAATTTGGGAAACAAGTCAAATTGCAATTTACAATACTGTGATTGCGATATAATGGAATCATGAGTCTACTTGCTCGATTATCAAGGAGGAAACTGTTATTTTTAAATAACTTAATATTGTACAAAATGGGATAACAAATATTTTCAAAATAGCCATTTTTGCTTTGCAAACAGTACAAATGAATTAGAATAAATAAGAAAAATACATTCTTATTAAAACAAAATTTTTTCAAATGTGCTTATAAACAATGCCATTCAAACTGGGTGTAATATAATAACTAGTGATCAAGTTACAAAATATTCTTTGTACAACCTCTTCTTAAAGTCTGCATGCTCTGAACCCCTCTACACTTCTTATACTCCATACACGACATGCACGACGTGTGCGCTACTGCCTGTACAGACTGACTGGTCACCTTTTGTGGCCATTATGAGAGTAGTGCTTAATACACCCATGGGGTACCGTAATTCAGAGAGCAGATTAAATGCAGAACCATAAATCTGGCATTAGTCAGAGCAAAAATGGCAAGCAACTGAATGTGTTTGAGGGCTGAAGTCAGTGTCTCTGCCTGATGTGAGTCACGTGCAGATTTGAGGCGCGCATGCTCAGATTTAAACGGTTTACAGCATAATGTGTCATATTGAAATTTGTGAAAACCATACAATAATAATATAATCTCATTACAAACAATACCAGAAGATGGAAATAATTTCAAATTTATTTTTTTATCCATCTATGATTTTGCTGATTTTGATTGCCAACATTTAGCTCAAAACGCCATTCAAGTGACAGCCTTTGTTGTTTTTGATTTGTAGCTTGTAGCCAGCAGTGAACAAACTTTTGTTAAGTAGGTCCATTTTTACGGTATTGACAATACAGAAGTCTCTCGTTAGCATCTTGTAGGCTACTTGTCGCAAAGTGACGCATGCCTGACTCCCATCTGCACTCGACTCACATCGGGCAGTGACAGCCAACAAGGAGAACGACAGTGAGCGGTGTCAGAGTGGCTGTGCGAGGGAAAAGCGAGAGGAAAAAGAGACAGCAAAGACGATGTAAAGTTAGTTAACGGTGAACAATAAAATAACAAGCTTTTTAAGACAGGCTTCATCTGTTGTTAATACTGTCGGTGAAGTGTGTTACAACGTGGAGACTGCAGTGCACACAGAGACTTGAGTGTCACGCACACAACACATTTTTGTTTATTTAAATCGCACAGTTTTTGTGGTTATGTAATGTGGTTATATAATCGCACAGAATGATAATGCAATTGCGGTTGAATTAATTGTACGGCGCTATTTTAAATGCTACATTGCTTGTAAGGATTCAACACGTGAGCCACTTTTTAAAGGTGACATTTATGCCGACGTGAAGCGAGGTTCATGTGGATTTCGAAAGTAACTACAATATTTAAAGAAACTTTTAAAGTTTTACGTTTAGAACGAAATTTGGTGCGGTGGTATCAGACACCCCCACCCCCACCCAAAAGGCTACAGCAGTCAACCTATAGGGCAAACCCGTCAGGCTGTATCCAATAAGATGAATTGATAAGAATATTAATGTACATATCCTCTAAACGTAATATCTCGTTTTAAAATGTATGCCATCTGTCTTTCCTCATTCATGACTGAATTGAGCTGTTTCAGGTAAAACTCAGCTACAAGCACAACAACCACAAGGTCCATTGATGCAGTATTGGTTTAACTGTACCCAATACTAATGGGTTGTTATTTTTAAAATTATCGTTGGATTATTAGTTACTGGTTCAAGTTAACCCACTATTATGTTTGTGCTGTAAACTAATGCATTACTAGTAACAATTCAGTTAGTTCAATATTTATTCCATAGTAAGTCTCTCTCTCTCTCTCTCTCTCTCTCTCTCTCTCTCTCTCTCTCTCTCTCTCTCTCTCTTTAATTTGTTTGCTTCATTGGCATGACAAAAAATACATCTGTGTTGCCAAAGCATAAGAACAAACATACATATGAACAGCAACAAAGAGTAAATAACACACACACACACACACACACACACACACAGGTGCTAACATAGGGAAAGCTGTAATTCAGCTTCAAAGGGAAACCTGATAGGGTCATGAATAATCACAGACATCTTTGTCTGTAGGGGAAAACAGCACTGTCATCTGCCCTCCATACACACACCAGTTTATATGGCTTAAGCTGTTTTTAACCATGTCATTGGGTGTTTTTCTGGGTTTGCAGAATACATAAAGGATGACTATTTCCATTTTTACCAACAACCAAAGTAACAATTTAGCCTTTTTTGTCATAAAAATCATGAAAATATAAATGTATTGTTAACATAAATATGGAATTGGGGTGGTGGGGGCAAATTGCAACTAAAGCCAGCAAAGGAGCCAAGACTCATTGTAACCAGCAGACTTCAACTCAAGATTACAAGCTAACAGAAGGTTAATAATGCAGCAGAAATATTTTAACCTGTTTAAAGCTGACAAACTGCCTACTTATCTAGCCTGCAAAATGGTAGTCTTGGTGGTTGTTGTTGTTGCCATGTTTGAGACGAGGTATATGTGGTAGATCTACTGTATCAGCTTGTAGACACAGTGTACTGTATGTGTGGTCTGTTGTCAGTGGCTGCTATCTGACTATCAGTCAGTGTCACTGTCACAACAATAACATAACAGTGGCAATTAGGGTTGGGCAAAGTCTGCCAAATTTACATATGACCGTGTCCTCAGTGAAACATTATGGACAGTAGCTCTCTATTACACACACACACACACACACACACACACACACACACACACACACACAACACACACAACACACACACAACACACACACACAACACACAATCACAAATATACAAATCGGAGTGTAAAACATTGATCAGCTCACAACCATACAACACTCTCTCTCTCTGTCATTTTCTCTCTTGGGTGCGTATTGTCCAGTGGCAGTACGCAATTACAACTATTGTTGGAGGGGGTGGGTGGGTGGGTGGGGGGTAACATCACAATGACTGTTGTGCAAGTGACTTATTGACAATAAAACATTTTGATTGGACATTCTCTTTCTACATAGATGGCTTATTTGTGTATGTACAAAGCCAGGCGGTGCCTTTACGGGACCAACAAATATAAAATGTAATTTTATCACTTTTTGGTTAATCATTTTTCTTCTTATAATTGAGCAACTGGCACAATTTATAAAGCTGATTTATAAGAGGCCACAAAAATATATGCACTTTGATTTCAGTTGAACATAACACAGAGAATGTGCTCTGAATTATCCCGTGTTTACCACATGGACAAAGTACAGTATCTGAGATGTCATGTAAGATATATAGCCAGACTGCTGCAGCTTTCTCTTTCCACTTCCTCTGTGGACCAACAGAGAGGTGATGAAAACAGTTGACTCCCCTCTGCTCGTAAACAATTTAGAACATTTATTTTTGTACAGGACGGGCCATCTTTCTCTTGAGAGTGCTTTACTCGATAGCCTACACAAAAGGTTTTGTTAAGTTTTCTTATCCAAACACTGACGTATTGTACGCACAATGCTGTAGAGTGTGTGTGTGTGTGTGTGTGTGTGTGTGTGTGTGTGTGTGTGTGTGGTGGTGTGTGTGTGTGTGTGTGTGTGTGTGTATAAAATATGATTTGTCCTTTTGTATTTGGGAATAACACCTACACCCTTTTTATCAGATTAAATACATGAAAATAACTAAACAGGTCTAATGTGGCGGACCAAATGACTGCACTTATGGGGTACTGTTGTAGCCTTTAGTGTATGTTTGTTTGTGTATGTAAATGTTGGTCCGCGGTGACATTCCTCCCCTGTCAAAGCCAAAAGGAATTCCCTGGTAGGAGTGGCAGGCATGAGGTCTGTGTTTAGCGCACACACAACACACACACACACACACACACAAATATACAAATCGGAGTGTAAAACATTGATCAGATGTACACCAATACAAGCACAAGGCCCCACCCAGACATAAAGATAACCTCAGAAACATACTTCACGTCGGACATTGGAGCTCATCAGAATCTACAAGTCCTTTTAAGGGTTGTGTAACATGAGCAGAGAGAGAGACAGATACAAAAAGTGGAGAGAGGGAAAGAAAGAATGAAGGTAACCTGATGTCCCAGGAGTTTTCAGAACAGTGAACTGGTCCCCATTGAAGTTTTGAGAACCCCTTTTTTTCTAATCCTCACCTCTATTCTCTCCTTCTCTCTACACCCTCTCCTCTTCCAGTCCCTCTCTCCAACTGTATATACCTGGTTGTGTTGAACCTGTTGAAACTTAATATTTATCACCCAACTAAACTTTGTGTGTGTGTGTGTGTGTGTGTGGTAGTCAGCCAGAATTTTCTCCCCCCAACAGAGGACTTAACTGGCTGCTGCTGAGCTCAATCTCCACTTCCGCTTAATGACAGGTATGAAGAAAACTTCTGAGAGAGACTCTTCTCTCTTTAGCCTCTCTATTTCTTTGTCCTATATGCACACACACCCAACACATTAACACCATGTTTAATTAGAGTCTTAAAAAACAAGGTAAAACTCACCACCCTGTTCTCTGGTCTTCCTAAGGAGTGAAACTTCCAGATGAACTCTGCTATATTCCACCTCACTCTCTCCAGGCCAGGGGCAGAATTATCCCAGTCTCCAAATCCCGCTTCTGCTTTTAAAGCTGTGAGTTGAGGTCTCGGGCCATCCAATTCTGTCTGTCTCCCTCCCACACTCTTTGGGAAATGGATTGTTCTAAAAGTTTAGTAAGAGGAGCTGCTCCCTCCCTCCTATGTGGCTGACTGCAGGTCCTAGTGCCTACCCTTTCCACATGCTCTGGGACCAAAAAAAAAAGTACAGCTGCTCATAATTTGCACCTAGCTGCCGTTATTCATCCTCTCCTTCCATTCATTCATTTCATTCATTTGTCTCCTTTGTGCACATCGGTGGAAATAAACTTTTACCCGGGGGTGATTCAGCTACTTTTCCTGTAAGACTTGACGTCACCTAATAGTGAAGTCAGGGTTGGTCCTGTCCAGTGAAAGCTTTCCAAGACTGTCATTGTTTTTTCACACCTGAGTCATTTCTAGCTTGGCATACGTAGATACCCTTGGACATAGACTTGTTGGTGCAACGGGCCTCGGCCAATCGTGTGGTAAAACCACCAATATCGTTGTTCGACCATTTCAGAAATGTGGTACACTGCCATTTTCTAAAACCTGATATCGTAAAAATGCTATTCAAACATTGAAAATGTGTACAGTCAAGTGAAATTCATAGAGTTACAATAGAACTTTGATGGTCTGTTGCAATCAGGAATTCATCTCTGCTACTTGTCAAATGGAGAGAAAATGGGAACAACCCAACCGGAGTCAAACCATGCAACTGTGATATCCCCTCACCCTGGGCAGAGATCAGCCACACCCTGTATTCAGCAGTGCCCCCAGGCTCCAGTATCACAACAGTCCCTCTCTGACATTTCTTCCTTGTTTCTGCATCTTTATTTCCCTGTTTCTCCGTCTTGCCTTCTAACCCTTTTTCTGGTTCTATGCGTTCTCTCTTTCACAGCTTCTCTCTGACCTGAACCGTATCGTTGTCAGAGCCCCTGGCGCTGAGCAGACAGACATCCCACCCTTCTGCTCCGAAAGACAGACAGAGAGGAGGGGAAAAAAGTGAGAGAAATGAAAGAGAGAAAGAAAGGATTGTGTGTCAGTGTCATCCCTTTGTCCTCTTGGGAAAATAGAAATTCTTTTACTTTTGTGGATGAGTTGCTGTTTTTGTTTTAACAAAAAACTTTATTGGGTGCAAATGGTCCCTGGAAGAATTAACACAGGTGACAATTTGAGAGGGGTCTCTGCTCAAGAATTGTGACCCCTGCAAATGAGTTCAAACCTAAATGGGCATTTCCCTAAAGCTGGCAAGACTCTCTGTGCAACATTTACTGCGTGCTTGCGTGCATGCATGTGAGCTTGTGTCACTGTCAAAACGGCCTTGGCCCTCGTTATCGAGCCTGAGCCTAAAAGGGGAAACTCCCAGGACAGTGAACTTTGACCATGCACCCCATTCTGCGGTTGGTTAAGGGTGAGAAATGCTAAGGAGGGTGGGTATTTAGTGCTGGGAGGATAGAGAGAAGGTCAAGAGTGCACCAATATCCTCATATTTCAAGCATTTTGACGGCAGGGCTTCTTTGGAGGATCCCTGTGCATGAGTTTGATCTTGTTTCAGGCTGAGACCTGATTTTAAAATCTGCAGTATTGATCAGGTTTCTTAACCTTAGGCTAGGTTTTTGTCTCAGTAGGTTCAGGACAAGGGTCGGAAAGTTTCTGAACCTTTTTTCATATCAAAAACTGTTTGAAACTGTTCCCTTATTCACAAAATAGTATATATTAAATAGTAAACTATATAACCAATGACTAAACAAGATTTCGGACATAAAATGAAATATCGTTGCGTCACTAGAAGCGCCGGTTATTTGTGTGACAGAGGCGGAGAATGATGTAAACAAACCGAAACAAAAATACTTTCAATATGTACCTGAAACAAATGGAGCCCTTCAGAGAATAGTAAAAGGTTGTTTATATACAGTGGGGCTTGAAAGTTTGGTCACCCCAATTAAAAGTTTTTATTAATGTGCATAAAGAAGCCAAGAAAAGATGGAAAAATCTCCAAAAGGCATCAAATGAAGGATTAGAAATTCGTAAAATATGTCACAAAAAGTTAGATTTTATTTCTATCATTTACACCTTCAAAATAACAGAAAACAAAAAAATGGCGTCTGCAGAAGTTTGGGCCCCCTGCAGAGTTAATACCTTGTACTGCCCCCTTTGGCAAATATCACAGCTTGGAGCCAAGAGTTTTTCAATTCTTGTTTGAGGTATCTTTTCCATTCGTTCTTCCAAAAGTCTTCTAGTTCTTTGAGATTTCTGGGCACTGCTCTTTAAGGTCAATCCATAGATTTTCAGTATGTTGAGGTCAGGAGATTGTGAAGGCCATGGCAAAACCTTCAGTTTACGCCTATTGATGTAATCCACCGTGAATTTTGAGTGCATTATCCATTTGTAAAATCCATCCTTTCTTTCACAATTTTTCCTTCTACTCGTGAAATGTTCCCTGTGCCACTGGCTGCAATACAACCCCAAAGCATGATGATCAACACCCATGCTTAACAGTGTTGACAGAGGTTCTTTTCATTAAATTCTGTGCCCTTTCTCTCTAAACGTACCTTTGCTCATTGCAGCCAAAAAGTTCTATTTTAACCTCATCGGTCCCAGAACTTGTTTCCACGATGCATCAGGCTTGTCTATAGGTTCTTTGCAAACTTCAACCGGATTTTTGTGTAGGACATAGAAAGGTTTCTTCTGATGACTCTTCCATGAGACTATTGTACGAGTATCTCTTTATAGTGGAATGGTGTACCAAAACTCCAGGTCACCCAGGTTTTTCTGGATGATCGTGCGTCAAACGTGGGTTTGGACTTGCTTTTCTCAACAATCCTGCGAGCTGTTCTGTCTGATATTTTTCTTGGTCTTCCAGATCTTCCTTCAACTTCCACTGTTCCTGATGACTGCCATGTCTTAATTACATTCCAGAGAATATTGGCATCTGAAAACGCTTTACTATCTTCTTATAG
>NC_045739.1:8722020-8722109 GCF_008692095.1 Etheostoma spectabile
CTTTGTGAGCGTCAAATATTTTCAGTTTCAGTTTTCTAAATAACTGCTTAGAAGAACCCATGGTACTGATTGTTGGGGCAAGGTCAGAT
>NC_045739.1:8722119-8745188 GCF_008692095.1 Etheostoma spectabile
ATTTAAAACCTTAAGATTGACATCACCTGGTCTTTCCAGACGAAGATTAAGAATAGTCCATGACACTGTCAGGTTTTAGCTTTCCAAAGAGGGCGGTGCATGCTATAAACTCTGCAGGGTGCCCAAACTTTTGCAGACGCCATTTTTTTGTTTTCTGTTATTTTGAAAGTGTAAATGATGGAAATAAAATCTAACTTTTTGTAACATATTATATGAATGTCTGATTATTTTTTTTTTATACATTTACGTTCTTCCCATGGATATTAAAGCAAGGCTGTTTGTGATTGTGTCAAGTTTTGGTGTAGTTAAACTTTTATAACAGTGAATGTGCATGTGTGTGTGCGTGTGTAGGATGAGTCACAATCAAGCCCTAATGTGTGGTCTTTAATTTACAGCTTTATAAATTCCAGTCAATGCCTCCAAATACTTGACATCATGTTCTTCTACTACCACACACTGCATAATTATTGAGATACTTTCTAGAAACCACTACATCTTCATAATTTGCATGGGTCGAAACATGCTAGTTAATTCCTTTTTGTTATGCAGCCATTGGGTGCCATTGCAGCGCACCAGCATACAATCCACATGCAAATCCAAATACATAGATGGAAGGAATGAAAACTCCATTATCCATATATCATCATTAAAAAACTAAAAAAAATATTAAGTAAGTCGCCCATAACAAAACTAGCAACCTGAGATGGGTAACTTTACTTTGGTATACAGTAGAACAACATAATCCGCATTTCGAATTGGTAACATGAAGTGTCAGAATTTTAGAATTGCCATATTTTAAAGACAAACTCAAAAATGTAATCAAGTCCCTACACACTGTTACTATAATTGAATTACACATTTTTTCAAATGTAATCTGGATTGATCATAGTTATTTTTTGTTTATTTAATCCCCATTACATGTAGAATAGAATACACTTTATTGTCTCCGTGGGGAAATTTGTCTTGGACAGAAGGCTACAATCTGCTGCTTCACAACACAAACATGAAAACATAAACATAAGATTAACGAAGCATCTAATGACATAAAAACAGGACACATGATGGTACAGGCAATACAACATCTTAAGTAGTAACTGTGATATTTAAGGGATGAAGTGCTGGTGTATTCATTGTACTTTTGCTCTGGTGTGCTACGATTTACTATTGGAGTTCAGCTGCCTGATAGACGTTGGGATGTAATCATGTATAACCCAACACTGTCCAGAGTGAGAAGATGTTTCCATTTAATTTAAAAAATTTAAAATTGAAATCATCCTTGATTTTAGCACAGCAACAACTTTCATTCAAGATCTCCAAAACTTCTAAACCTTGGCAAAAAACCTTTTTCTGTATGACAAAGCACAACTCGAGGTAATATTGTTTAAACGTGTTGTGTCAGTCCTTCTTTAGCCCAGTGGGAATGAAGAAAAAGCAGAATATTTTGGTAGAGACATGTACATTTTGTGTACGGTATCACAACATGTCATATATTTTATTGTCCTAAAAGACTTCTGATGACATTAATGATTAGTTTATTTTTCTATTACCCTTAAAATAAAGTCATAGAAATTATTCAAAAGAAGAAATATTCATGATTTCCAGCATTGTCACAAGTTTTTTTTTTTTTTTTATAATTCTGCGATACGTACTAAATCTTCAGGTACATAACATGTTTGTAAAGGATAGGATTTAAGGAACAATGTTCCTGCATATTGAATTTGGAAGCACACATTATGAAACTTAATCTGACCTGTGACACGACTTGTTTTCCTGTTAATGGGCATGATATGATCATACCCAAAGCACTCTGCATGATGTACCTCTTTTTTTGAACAAGCATCAGTCCGACTCTACTCAATGATTGATGACACATCTCATCTAACATTTATTTTCATTATTTCTGTCCCTTAATGGCCAGTGAAAACCGTCATTGATCGAGGCTTTCTGGCCCAGTTATCTTTATGTCACGTAGATGAATGGCTTTATTTTGCCTTCACCTTTTTGTTGACTGTGTGTGGCTATGGGTTGTATGCATGTGTGTGTCATCCTCTGAGGCGACTGAATGGCTGTTACTCTGCGCATTGTTGAGTTGGAGGGCTCGTCCTCCTACACCCTAATCATGGCCTTGTGCTGACGCATCCCAGAAGCCTCTTCACTCATTGACTCCTCTGTCCCCTTCCTCCCACGGCCTTGCTAGGCAGAATCCCGCTATTGTCTCACCACGCGGTGTACACAGGCTAGCAAACAGCCGGGCTCACACTCATATGTACTGTGCATCATGCACGGTATGTACACATGGATTCAGAGCAATGGCGGAGCAATACCTGAACCTTCAGAAAAAGCCCACTTCATCATTATTTGCTCACATAATTTCAAGATGTTTTTTACAAGCTGAATAGTTTTCCATTTGTTTCCACTCCAGAATTCACAGTTTGCCCTCCAACCCTAATCTCCTCTCAGAGGAAACCAGGAACTTCATTAAACTCCAAATCTCTGTGTGTTTATGCATGCATGTGTCTGTTACTCTGGTTCTATGTGCTGGGTAAGTAAGTGTATTAGCCTTTAGCCTCTCTCACTATTATTTCCGTGACATGCCCCACTGCTACTGCAACCTGCTCCAGACTGTCTGAAAAGACTATTGTAAATCATATTTTAGCTTTATAGTTATTCTGTGACTCCAGATTCCTGGTTTCCAGGGTCCGAATAAACAAACTCTATGGCAAAGTTGTTTAGCGGCTGGCTATTTCTTATCCACAGAGGGCATTGTGTCCTGTAAGGGAGCCCTGGCCTCAGGATCTGCTGCTTCACAGCTCACAACTCATAAACATGTAGGCTTAGATCTCTTTATTAAAGCACATTGTTGCTGGTGAAATCCTTCTGCATACAGCGTATCACCAATCCAGCCTGGTTTAAAACAATCAGACAGGATGCAGTTAACTTCTTATGAAGTCACAAAAATATTGAAGCAAACACAGGATCCATGGAGCTGCATACAATACATCTATCATCTGGCATAAATGTAACAAAATAGAACCAGCTATGAGCAGGAATTTACTTGGCTTGCATCCTCACCAATATATCAAAATCTATTTTGTTGTCAACTCTCCAGCAGCCATCATACAGTCATACCCAAAGTAGCACAAGGATAATGAACCTTGTTTATGATTTTTTCTTTTACTAGATTAGTTTTCCAACCAAAATTTCTTTAAATTTTTCTAGAAATAATTGTCCCCCTTTTACACAAATGCCATAGATATGAGCCACATGGTCCTTAAAACCACAATTTTCTTCCAAATGTGAAACGCCTGTGACTCACATCCTACCTCAGCACACGTCAGAACATGTCCTCTGATGTCTACGTATCACGCTACACTAATTATTTCCTCTCAATTTGTCAAAGAATTTTCCACTTTCATTTAATGTTTGGTCATTAACACCATATAACTTATGACTGCAAGCACAAGCAGGTACCTGTTTGTGCTGTTGCCAACAAACTATAATACAAAGAACAAACATGGCAACCATTGAAATTAATTTTTAAATAGTGCATATATCTTTATTTTATGACACAATGTAGCTCCTATTTTTCCATACTGATCAGTGCAGGACAGTTGGCGTATAACTGGTGAACATGGTGGAGCATTTATCAGCAAAAGAGCCAGAAATTTCCTTCAGAATTGGTGGAGACCAGACGAGAGCTAAAAGAGTAAATTTTGGACTTACAGTACACTTGACACATGGCCACAAACATGTTAATGTTGCACCAACTGGCTCAATATCTCAGTATCTATCAGGGTGTTTCCAGTTGACTAATCTGAATAGTTTCCCAATCAAGTAAAAACTGGTGAGTACCCTGAGGGTGATTACTGTACAATAGCCCTAGTTGGCATGCATACAGGAGAAGAGAAAATAGTAAAATAGCTGGTCACTTGTAGAGCTTACAGAGTTATGTACTTAAATACTGCAAAATGTAGCAATTAGGGCTGCAGCTATTGATTATTTTAGTAATTGAGTATTTAACCGATTATTTATTGATTAATCGGATAAGAAATACATTTGCTTTAGGCTACTGCTTCAGTAGAGTGGGGCTGGTTTGTCTCCGGCAGGAGCTAAGTTTACAAAATGTCTCTGAATTTCAAGGTTAGTAGCAAACTAATAAACCGTTAGACTACAATCTGACAGCTTTAGTATTAACGTCTTTGTAAAACCTCTCTCTTTGCAGAGTAGCATGCTGTAAAACAGCTGGGTGGACGAGAGCAGCAGGGGTTAGATACCTTGTGTAGCATTCGTTTCGTGGAATGGGTGAGTAGACTGGCTGTTTTCTACTGAGATGATGTAGCACTGACACCCTACTATTGTGGTAAGCTAGTTTGATTTTACAATAGGCACACTGCACAGTTTTTGTTTTTTTGCATCTTAAAATTGTCGTTTTCGCTTGCCTGTCTCTTCTCTTAGCACCTCACTATTTTCACACACTTTCTCCATTTTGTAATCTGCGCCGTCAGCCTTGAGCCAAGCTTCAGCACGTTGGCGCTACTAATAATCATCTGTGTGAAAACACAGTGAAGCCATAGATTATTTCTCTGTGCCGCAATGTTGTCCCAAAACTATTAAGAACACAGTAGTCTGGCTTACCAGATGTACAGTGCTGGATAAATCTTGAAATGTCAGGCTTTCTCCTCCCCCGCCGCTATCTCTGCTTTATATTTTGCAAGGGCACCATCGCTTCATCCGGAGCTTGGCCCAAGATGATTGTTGTTGGTTTTAAGGAAATGTAAACAAGCCCTACCCCTTCAATGATAAGTGCTGTAGCCAGACCATACTCCAGCCCTGACAGAGCGCTGTGGAGATAGGTCTGCAGACAGAAGAAACATCCATGACCCACTTATATGCACACAATGTTCAGGTGTTTTTTTTCCCTTATTCCGAAAAGAAAATATTACTTAGCTAATAGCTAATGAAAATGAATATTCCACTTTCTTTTTTTTCTTTTTTTTAAAGTTTTCCACCAGTGGCGGACTTGTTGGACTGTGTGTGTAAATTCCTTTGCATATCCAAAACCCTGTTGATATCCAAGTCTTTTGTTTTCTTTTTAATGTTTAAAAGTACATGTGTTTCTCCTTCCAACCAGAAATGTGGGCTTTTCTTCTGGGCATGCATCTCTATCCCTGCCTTGTTAGCTAGTTGGTCTGTGTACAACAACCACAGTAACACACAGAGCTAATGGAAGCAGGCAAGATGCCTTGGACTGGCTGAAAACCGTTGCAAACTACAATTTAAAAAATCAAAAACGATTGAGAGGCTTATTCTGAATGTCCAATGAATGCTTCCAAAAACCGGATAATATCAACATATACCACGTATTAATTTGAAAAAGGCCTTATTCGGAATATCCAAACGTAACATGTTGTTTCCATGACCTGTGCCAAATTAAGTATTGTCTTATTCAGAATAATAGTGGAATGTTAGTGTGCATGTAAATATTGCACTGTAATCTATTTTAAATCAATTATTCTAATGTACACCATCCTGTTGCTTCTCTGTGGCACATCAAATCTGTAGCTAAAATTCGTTCTGAAAAAATGAAACTATGTATTTGTGACCTGTTTTTTGAAAGAATGACATCAAACAAATTGTCTTTGGGCCGAGAGCCACAAACGGGGTTGGGCAGTTAGGAAGTATTGAGAGAATAATACATACATACATACATACATACATACATTTGTGGATAATAACAAAAAATGTAGAATATTGCTTTATTTTACTGATACAACAATGCTGTTTGGATGAACTCAAAGACACCTCCCTCTCAAAAAGACTCCTGTGTAAAAAGTGAGAAAACCACCAAACATTGTTTGGTATACGAAGTGATGAGCCTAAGAAGAAATAACATTGCGCAAGAGTTTAACATGAGGAGTCAGAATGGCTTTTGTTACTCACATAAAGATATTGAGAGTGAACAGTATGTTTTGATCTGAAGGTTTTATAAGCTTTTAGGCTTGTTACTTTGTCCTGAGCTGTCCCTTGGAATGCGTAGACAAAAGAGTTCAGTGTCAGTCAGTCAGAGTCTGCAAGGGGGATTAGATGGGAAATACCAGCATAAAACTCAACATGGTATGGAAATGAGCTCACCAGCTAGCTCTGGAGCCACCAAGGGACAGGAATGACTTGCGACTAGGGACAAATAATTCCCATACACACTAACGCACATTTGTACACAATTTAGAGGGACACACACCAGATCTACCATGCCCAAGCTTGTATAAGTGTTTAAGACCTTTTTTTGTCATTTGTTTAGATGTAACCCAAGCACAGAGTTTACTGGAAAGGTCATGGCCATAGTGAATTACTGATATAAACAGTGGTATCAGTAATAGTAAGAATTCTTACGAACTCTTTGGTTAGATGCACTTGTAACTTCTGCTTTAGATACATTTACTTCTGATTACTCTTGAATGTTTCCAAACAACAAACTCTTCTGATGTTGCAAAAGTCCTTTACTCAAATCAGGAAAAATGTGGTCTTCCTCTCCAAGTCTTCTCGCAGATTCACGCAAACATTGTAGTTCAATATGTTGGAATTTTGTCGGTAAAGCAAATGTTTTTTTTCCTCTCTATTTTTTTTTTTTTCCTATCTTCATTTTATGTTCTCAGTATTAAACAAAATCCGGATTGGCATGCACAAGAAGTGCTTCTCCATCCATCTTCGTCCGCTTATCCGGTATCGGGTCGCTGCTTCTGCAGGACTACAACGACCACACCGATGTTTTTGCATGTTTAAAGTTATACTACCAACTATTTTATATTAATGAACGTCCATTATATTAAAGCTGTGGCCAAATGAGTTGATCCAAAACAAACATGCCTATCAGCTCCACAAAACTGTTTTTTCTCAGTATGGCTATATTTACAAAATGGTGTTTTCAGGCAGCATACACACGCAGCAGCTTTATGCGTTTTACATCACTGCTGAGAAAGAACAACAACAGCGTTCGGTTTTGGAGACAAAGAGGACATAAAAATTACAAGATAACTACCTCTTTTTCTGAAGTGTTTTTTAATATAAATTCTCTGTGTCCTCCTTGATTTGATGGGGAAAAAACGTTGGGGTGGTGCAAGATTACCAAAGGCTTGTATCATGTAGATGTGCGGACAGTGTTGTTGCCATTACTTAGAATTCCTCATGGGGGGGGGGGGCAGGCAGAAACAATGCCAAATAACTACTACTGGCATACCATTTGAGCTTTGTAATATTTTGTCTGAGCTCTTTCCAGAGATTTGACAGAAAAGAACGGTGTTTTGTGCTGTCATTTAGTTACAGTTCAACTACAATATGACTATGATATGAAGTCAGCAAATACTTTTTTGTAACATTTTCATGTTATTTGTATTCCCTGTTCTATTATTGCGCCAACGTCAGAACTTCATTGCAGCACACAAATACACCAGCAGGAAAGATTCATAGATCACAGCGATTTTAAAACTCTAACATAAATATGTTCAGATGTTTGTTTCATTATCATGCATTAGATATGTTATTGTACAAGTTGAGTGAGCTGATTTTAATAGCATATCAACATGAAACTGAAAACTATGGCCCCCTGGAAAGTGGGAACATATTTAAAAATGACAGGAACCACTTACATGACTTGTGAAATGGATTTCAGTAATGTGAGTTTTAAACACATAGGATTTACTGGCTTGATGGTGCGAAACCACTGCCATTCTGCTAAGCTCCTCTGTTCCACTGTGTGTGGCAACTAGCAGTAGACATCTGACAGACAGCAGGGCTGGTGCTGGCCTACAGGGCTTAGTTACAGCCATAAACAAGAAACCCAGAACACAAAACTCATCTACTTCCACACAGTAGCCGCTATCTGCTGCTTTAAAACAGCATCTGCTAAAGCTATTACACGGTGAAGGATGGATAGAATGAGTTGAAAAGGGAACAGAAAAGGTATAGCATGAAGAGAGCAATGAACAAGAAAACATTTATGGTCTTTCATAAAGGGATAAAGGAATCTTTTTAACTCATAAACACATTAAAGAAAATTTAGTAATGTGTTGGACTTAAGGAAAATGTCATTTGTTTGGTGCTGTGGAGCAAAAAAGCACTTTAGCAGTTTGGGGTTTTAAAATATCTCTGGTAAAAACAAGTGACCGAAGATGGAGCATGGAAAACATCTTGTAGCATAGCAATATTGCAGACTGATCTCATGAAATGGCTTATGTAAGACTAGCCAATTTGTATGCCGTTATTGATGTGTTATCAAGATGCATACTCGCTTTTTAGCATTTTTATCAATGCCATTGATTTACATTACCTTGCGATAGCGTGTGAATTTACGTTGTGGCGATTAGTATGACAGGGCGATAATCCACGTAGGGAGGTTGGTCGGGGTGGGGGATGGGTAAAACACCCATTTTCACCCAGGAGATCGGGTCTCGCGTGTCACGTTTCCTTAACTCAATCGTCGTTTTTTTTTTGGTTATTTATTTGTTTTTAAAGCCAACTGGTTCTTCTTTTCCTAAACTGGCGCTTTCTACTCGCGATAACACATACACAACATCGTGATGTCATGTTGCAACATTGAGTACAAATCATGAAGCATAAGGCTGAGTCTTATACAGCTGAATTTATGGTACAAAGAAGACTAGACTAGAAGAATATAAACCACTGGAGTCAAGGAACTTATAAAAGCCTTAAATATTTTCAAAGAATACTTCATGCAGCCGGTCCGTTAGCATCCCCTTTTCTTCTATTGATAATTACCTGCTGTTAGCATGCCTACACATTACACTAAGATGGTAAACACAGTAACATATGTATACCTGCTAAACATCAGCATGTTAGTTGTGTCTTTGTGATTATCTCAGCATGTAGCTTCAGGCATTACTTGTTATTCTTCACCATGAATTATTTCCACTTTACTGACCAAACTATTTACAAAATGGCAGGATAATAAAGACAGTAAAGGCAGACAGTAACCTCAGTAGTGACCCATTCATTTAGCTATTTCCTGGTTAGTTTTTTTGATCACTCACCCATACTCACCCCATTATTTAATCAGTATCAATGGATGATTGCAGTGTGTTACAACTTGGCTCTGAAATTCATGTTTTTCTATTGTTAATTAATTTCTGGGATCTGGGAATGCAACAAAGAAGTTTGACAATGCTGCAACAATACAGGTTTTAATAACTAGGTTAGCAAACCTTATTTACAAGATAAAAGAATGACAAAAGTTAAGATGATCATTTAAATTGTCAGTTGAAAACATGCGTCACAGTTTAAAATGATGACTTCCTAGTTCAACTTTGACCTACCAGTTTTGCTTAGAGGTGCGCACACACAGTTTTCCTTTGTAATGAGGGACTATTACCAACTTTTTTGGTGGGCTCACATTCATGCGTGAAAATAAGTGTCAAGATGTATTTATTTGGAATCGTACTTTAAAAAGCCAGCTGTGTTTAAGTAGAAGGGAGCGATGGGATGTTTTCTGTCAGAACATAGCAGTTTCGAAATAACAACCTTTTGAATAAAATGTTGAAATATTGTCTCTTGAGCCATTAGTCCATAATGCTGTTCAAAATTGAATACATCATTTTTTTTGTATTCCAAAAATCTGTCACCTCTGGACTTCAGATGGTTGGGGGACTAAAATACAAATGCACAACATTCAAAAAGCTACTCTTGCTGCAGTTTTCTGAGGTCAAAGTGCAGGAAACTGTGCCTCATGAGAGGAAATTGGTGTATAATTGTCTACTTAAAGAACACCTCACAAACAAAAAGCCTAGTGATAACATTAAAAGAATTTCTAACCGTTTTCAACCCTGTGAGAAAAATGTTCTTTGAGTTTCATTGCATTTGGCACCTCATTTGACATTGAGATAGATCTTGACAGATGTTCCCATCAAAAAACATCTGTCCGGGTTTGGTCTGAGTTATTTGATGTGCTTCTCATCGGGTGGGAAAGGCAGGATCAAACACTTGTGAGTATTGTATACACTGAAGACTTTGAGAGGTGGGGTGGCAGAAAAAAAATGATCCAACTCTCATGTCTTTATCACTACAAACTTTGACAAGATGCTACTCACCCCGTTGAATGTAGAGGGAAGGAAACCTCAGCAGAATGGAATGAAGCACCTAATTGATCCTGAATGACTGGAAATGATGTGGAACCCAGTCTCACTCCAAACTGTGGTTTCCATTTTCGGTATGAGTTCCCAAAATTAGGGGAGTAGTTACATTTTCAAGAAGTCAGCTTTTACTTGTATGCTCAAAAGTGTGTGTGTGTGTGTGTGTGTGTGTGTGTGTGTGTGTGTGTGTGTGTGTGTGTGTGGTGTGTGTGTGTGTGTGTGTGTGTGTGTGTGTGTGTGGTTGTGTGTGTTGTGGTGTGTGTGTTGTGTGTGTGTGTGTGTGTGTGTGTGTGTGTGTGTGTGTGTGTGTGTGTGTGTGTGTGTGTGTGTGTGTGTGTGTGTGTGTGTGTGTGTGTGATACTATTCTTGGGTGGTTAGAGCTTGGCAGACCAACCCTGTCTCCGTGCCAGACACTTCCCTAATTATGCAGGTCACTGGAGTTAGATGGCTGCTCACTAAGCTCTTTTAACTGGTAAAAGATGTAACGGCTTCAACCTCGTTCGGCACAGAGCTCCATCACCTACTCAAAGATGAGGACTGTTTCATAATCATTTCATTATGGAACACAAAGATTTCAATATCCTGTTTCTACGCAATGACGGTGGAACTTCTTACCATGTTACACTGAACGTTGCAGTAAGTATTTCCAGCCCATTTTTATGGCCAAGCTTAACTTTCACAGTAATTGCTGCGGTGTTCTTTTTCCCATGCTCTTTGCCATATAGCACATTCTTATTAGGCAAAGAACTATGCTTGATTCTCTGTAAAAAAAAGGTATCTACTTTATCTTTTAGAGTTCATAGAAAGGGACTAGAAGCTCAGCTAACTTTTCAGCAATGGCTGCCTTAAATTGGGGAGAACACACACACACACAAACACACACACACACACACACACACACACACACACACACACACACAACACACCAAACACACACATACATAAAATTCATGTTCTGAGTCTCCTAGCAGTCTGCTAAACCCATTGGGGCCACATGAGACTGCGTCTCATCACCTTGTGACCACACTGCCTAAATGTTTTCACCCTTCACCAACAACTGTAAAACTGCATTTTACAACCGTACCTCTCCATCCATACAAACTCAACACTAAAGAAAAGTGAGACTGAAATACTAAGAAGCCTTATCTAATGCATAGCCATCAATCTTACCATTTGTAATTGTAAATGAGCATTTTTGTAATGCCTCAGATGTCAGTAGACCAGTTAATAGACCACTCTGCAGTCAGCTAGAGTTCACCATGAGTTAGTTTTATGGCTGTAGATGGCTACTGTGGTAAATAGCACAGACTATGAAGAGCAAATTGGGAAAGAATGTATGGTCACGCATGTCATTTTAGAGTCAAGCCTTTCTGCCTGTGGACACAATTTAAAATGTTTTACCAACTTCCAGTGCTTTCATCTCCACAATCTTGACAAGCATGCAGCACTAAAGTGTTGTAAAATGACATCACCACAGACCAACACATAGTGTGTGTGTGTGTGTGTGTGTGTGTGTGTGTGTGTGTGTGTGTGTGTTGTGTGTGTGTGTGGGTGTGTGTGTGTGTGTGTGTGTGTGTGTGTGTGTGTGTGTGTGTGTGTGTGTGTGAGGGATGGAAATAGGAAGTGCGATGAACAATAATTATGTACGAGTGTGAGTCATGTATTTACATGACATCATCAGCACCAGTAGCCTGGGGTACAATAGAGACGTGGACACACCTGAAGTCTTTCTTGACCTTCTGAGATGAAGCACAAACTCATTTTAAGCAGAGCTTCAGATGCACAAATATAATTTGAAGATTTAGCTTCTGTGTAGTGCGAATCAACCTTCAAAAAGCATGTATTCACATGGATTTTTATCCTTTGATAAATTTTATTGCTGCTGAGATCAGAGCACAGGGTCAGCTCTTCAGCAGCATCCCAGGCCCTAGTTAATCACTCTCTCTCTCTTGCTTAAGCTTACATGTGTTGGCCAAAACTGGCATGTCAAATTCAGAATCCCCTTCAGAGGGATGAGATGAAATGAGCTTCATGGTCCCCAATTGTGGTTTCAAAACATGGACAAGATGCAAGAATGAAGTTTCAACCTTAAGATCCCCTTATGTACATTCTGGTTGCAGACAGTGTTGTGTACAAATAAGCTTAAAGCATGAACATAACATAAAGAAAACAACATATCAAAAGCAAAACAAATGTCTGTCAGCAGGTCAAAATCACATCTGGCCTCCTAATTAATGTGGATGAACAGTCTCATACTATTTAATGTAGGTCTATGGTATAAACATCTTAATTCAATGAAAAAATAGGGGCTATATTTCAACAAAGTAATTGTATAGTCCCAAAAGACACAAAATAGTAAATGAAGTTCAGCCCACATCAACCCGACAAAACAGTGTCGGAATGACAAATGTTCTGTTTGCATTATATCCTGCGACTGATGATGTCACGTGTTCCTGCTGCCACGTCGACGGTCTGCAGAATGTCGGCCACATGTCGGGCGGAGGGCATGGGCCACAATGAACAGCCTTGACTTTCACGCATTTTACTTCTTTTTGTTTCTTAAGAGATGCTTATTGTAGCAAAACTTCCCACTGTGTGTTGCCAACGGGGGTTACCTCTGGTTTACATCTTGACTGGAAAAAGGAGCTAGAAGACAAAGCAAGAAATATAGACGGAGGGACTGGTAGCCTCCAAAGACAGACAAAAAGAAACACTTTAGGAAAGAATTACATGGCACTGAGACAAGGCGGCCATTAAAAGCAGCTGACAATCCCACTGATTGATTTCACCACTTCAGAGATGGCACTGAGTCTGCGTCTGGCAGTATGTAAGTGCAGGATAAAACACGGCGACCAACAGCTATTTTAAGCCAGCTTCCAGCTTCTTCTGAAACTCTGAAGAGTGCTGAAGGGAAGTGGCAAACAAAAACAGAGTGATGGGTCTGCGCTGTCAAACTGTTTAAAAACCCCAATTACAGTTAAGTGTCTACAGATACACACACCTACAGACACACTCAGACAATCGGTGTCCAAACTATACAACTAATCAGCATTGCTTCAGTGTGTAGCCAGAGATGAATGGTGAGAGTCCAGTGCTGTCAAACATTCCATGCTCTGCAGGAAACCGTATGGACTCCATTGGCACTTGCCCTACCATACAAATGCTTACAGTATCACAGAGCTGCAAAAAGAAAACATGTTACTCAAGACCGACTTTGACTAGCTCCAGCGTTTACCTGGAGATTGACAGGTTGCAGCGTAAAGGGTGGGCCGAGCCTCAGTAATGGGCCAGAGGTGGCAGGAAATTGCTGCCTTTGTTTGGAACAACCTCATGGTTGCCATGTCTTTGTTCCACTGTCTGCTCTTTTCAGTGTCAATCTGCTGGCTCACTCTTGAAACAGTTTGTTTGACAAAAAAAATGTTAAAGAATCCCAAATGTGACTCTCTCTGCATGTGTTTTTTAGCGTTAGCGTTACATTCCGAGTTAAAGGTCTAATGTAATGTGTCAGAGGTTTGAAAAGTAAGTACCAGACAGCCTCCTGCCTAGTTGACCTTTTCCTGTGGGCCAGTCTCTCTCACAGGAAGCATTTTGTTCTTTGAAATGTGCTAGCTGTCCTATTTCGAGCCATAAAATTCCTTCCTGATCCCAAATTTTTCTTTTGTAAAACACCCGAGCAATTGAAGTGGAACTACAACATGACTTTGAAAGAACTTGAAAGTGTGGTTTTAGAGTATCTTCATATGTAAGCTAGCATGACACCGTAACCACATCCGTCATGGTCGAGTGACTGGCAAGTTTTAGAGGTCGATTCGACAAACGGATTAATGCATTTTGAAGGTGTTCAGGCCTGGTGAGTGTGATTGCATCACACTTTGTCAAGTCCAACTCCTTACTGCCTTGCCAAACCCTCCATGAGCCTTTTCCACCACACTAAAGACACAATGATTTTAACCCCTGGCCCTGACTGATCGTGACCAGGTGGTCTCCATCGGCAGTCTGCAGGAGGGTGTGTGTGTGTGTGTGTGCTTGCGTGTGTGTGTGTGTGTGTGTGTGCTTGCGTGTGTGTGTGTGTGTGTGTGTGTGTGTGTGTGCTTGCGTGTGCTTGCGCACATATGGAGATGACTCACAAAGAATAATCAAATGGAAAACCACCAACTTTCACTACATACACCCACTACGACAGACGCAGATGTGATTTGGGAAGCTCACAGGACAGATATATTTGTGGGGGTGTGTGAAAGACAGAGGGAAAGAGGCCCTACAAAGTATCCACAGGTGTCTATAGCCACTAACATGTGATTATAGTTTTGCGTCACCAAAGTATGTAAGCGTATTCCTGATGTCTGCGGTTGGGTAGGCAGTCATGGAAAATTACTGCCACAATGTTCTCAGAGGCAATCAATTAAACAAAGCCTAACAAGTGCTGTCATACATCTTGAATGGGTAACTCATTATTACCAGACACTCGCAATTATATTATGTCAATGCCTACATAGATTTGGCGATGATGTTCCTTTAGTGACCATATTCAAAGAAGCAAAGGTGTTAGTGTACTTCAAGTGGATAAGAGAGGGTCTTGTGCATGTTTGCTTTCTCATGATTTATGTTTCGTCTACACCAAAGATAAAACTGGAGTCTTTGGTTACGATTTAGCTATAAAGCAATATTTTTATCTATGTCAGAATCCCTGGCGTGCTTGAGTCTTAACAAGTAATTCAGCATGTAAAGTATTCCCGACTCTGGTAAAAGTTCTTCGGCCTAATCGTGAATGTGGAATTTATGATCTGACTGGACTAAAACAAACTCTACGACTTTTGCCTACAAACCAGCTTTACAAACCTTTTCAGTGGAACTGTGTTGCTAGAAAGACCCATTGGGTCCAGTATACTTCCTGTTAGATTGCCAAACATTGCGTGGAAAGTAAATTTGAATCCTTTCAAGTGTTTACAGTAGAAATGCAGGAACGTGTATACAGAACTCTTAGAGCGTACGTTAATGTTTTTCCAGGGTCAGTTTCATAATCTGGCTGCAAAATTGTTGCCAAAAGATGAACAGAGAAGAAATAAAAGTTAAGGCAATTAAAGCGAAAGATAACCGCTAATATAACCCAGTGATTCACCTTTGAGTAGGGTTTTGGCCAGAGAGCACATCTTTCATACCAAACATTACTACCAAACACATTCTTATCACATTATGCTTCGTTGTGAATTGAATTCAAAGTAAATATAAGTTGTCATGAACGTTTTAATTCTTATCAGACAGAGATCATAAAATGCAGCATATGGAACAGCTGATGAAGCTGTGCCACATGTCATATTTAATTGCCGGTGCTGTTAAATGACTGTTCCAATGCAAAAATGTCTTGTGTGTTAAATACCTGTTGCCTCGAATCCTCTCTCCTCAAGGCTCTCCCTTGACTCCTCTGCTCAAGTCACCTGTGGGCGGGACTATGACTTAAGGAGAGGAATCGGGGACGCACCAATTGTGTGCGCCTGAGCAAGACAGACTCTAATAGGTGGTAATTGTCATGTCCCCCCTTTATTTTTAATGATGTCAGGGTTATTACAAGAGAGCCACCGAAACCCTTGGTTTTAGGTTGCATCTGTGTGTCTTCTTGTTCAGATGAGTGTGACCAGGGGCAGTGACATATGCTGAATAAAATATCATCCACATATGGATACACAGACGTGCTTGCACACGGTGACACAAGCACACAAAAGCAATGTGGCCCATGCAGGTTTCAGCTGCAGTAACCTGCCAAAGTTCATCAATGACATTTGTAATAGACTGTTGATTAGTGTTCCTTGATGTTTCTTTAAACACATGGGTGCATGCCCTTATGGCAGACACACACACACACACACACACACACACACACACACACACACACACACACACCAAACCACCTTGACACATGCTAAATAAACCATTGGACTCTTGTAAACCAATCCTGCCTACATATGCTGAGCACAGCATGGGCAGCACAGTGCATTGTAGTGCTGTATGACATTCAGCTGGCTTGAGTTTCAATTTAGAAACCATAACTCAGGTCGGAGGTGGGGGACGGGGGGGGGGGGGGGGGGGGGGGGGGGGGGGGGAGTATTGCTGTTTTACCTGTTAATCTAAATTGCATGGATTTTTGTCACCACTGATTTTTCTGCCAGCAACATTATTATTTATCCAGAAAGCCCATTTTACTCAAGAGCCAGATAATATTGAGAAAAGCATGTCGTTTGATATGCCAGGTGATGTGTTGAAGTTGCATAAGAACTTTGGAGCGCAGACTCAAACACACCCAGTCCCATCTGGAGGAGTGTTGCTGGAGGTGAGGGGAGACGATGAGGGCTCGCAAGGCAAAAGTGAATATAAACATGGTCCATAATGACAAGTTATAAGATTTGTTTTTGTTTTTTAAACCAGCCCCACCTTGCTCTTTGTTCAGTGTGGTTCATTACCTTTTAATTGCATAAATAAACTGTTTACAAGGCACAATTATGCATCACAATAAAACCCCAAAGAGTTTGTCTTTATTGCTCATCATACTTTTATTAACCCAGACTGTGTCCAAATGGTTTTAACACCTCTGTAATAAACGTGCAGGCTGTCATGCTTTACCGTAAGGCTTTCAGGCATGACTAGTGGTGATACAGAATACGACAATACTAATGGCACAGAGGGGATCTTGTAAAGCTGAGAGGCTACAAGGCCTGCTTAGCTACACTGTCATTATTGCCCAATTTAGCTAAACAAGCAGAACTGTGTCAAACCCCACTGCTTTGTGGGAACTATAAATGGAAATTCTACAGTGGAGACTTGCTACTAAAACCAAATTGCTGCAGCCCAATGTAAATGGCTTTGATGGTAATATAATTATTTGCAATTGATATGTTGTAATTGCTTGTTAGGAGTTCAGGTTAATGTATGTAACATTATATTTCTACCATGTAAACGTTCCCATGACATAATCACAGTTTATCCTTTACTTTTCAGAAACATGCTACAAATGTGAGTGTATGATTGTCTGCATGCATGTGACCGAGCATGCATATTGTACTAATGAAAGAAGGCTAGCTGCTGCTGCTGCTGACTAAAACCATGCTGTTAAGGTCTAACATAATGAGCTGCTGTGTGTTTCATTAATTCACCTCATAAAGAAAACGGACCACCACAGATCCCATCATGCTGCTCCGTGTGAGTAACCTAATTTCTAAACCATTAAGTTAACATGTTGCTTTTTAGCTGCTTGTTGCAAAATCAAATGTGTAAAGCAGACTTCTGGTCTGCAAAAAAATATTGATAAGAATTAAAACAGATGAAAATCCTCTTGATCAGTTATAGTAATTTTCTGAATTGACAGCTGTGTGCCGATTATAAGCACAGCTCCAAACACAGGTGCATGTTTGGTGTCTCTGACTCTGCGACATAGTGGTGTAAGCTGCCCCCAGAGAGACCTCTGGGCCTGACCCTGCATGATTTATCTTTTACGCACACACATGCACGCAAACATGTGTACATAGCATCTTGCATCTGAGGTTTCCACTTGATTGCTGTCCAAACTTTTTTATGGATGCATGGGTGATTTAAGAGTCTAGAGGAATCATAGTACATAACTCAGTCACAAATTAAGTTCTTAGGATTTCTTTAGGACTCTTCGTGATCCTTTTAATTCTCCTGTCAGTCCTTAAAAGACCATTTAGGTCTTAGTTTATTAGAATGGTATGCACCAGCAGACTTGCTTTCAACCTCGCACTAAGTGCACAGGTTTCTCGATTGCTTTATAAGGCAGGGGAAAAACCTGTTTATACCTTGTTTATGATTTAGGAGTTTGGTGGAGGTAGTGATGAATTTAGTGGATTCTTTGAGATAAACACCATGTATACCAATATGTCTATGTCCGACAGATATGTTTTAATTCAAATTCCATCCTTTGCTTTTAGTTGTATTGGTATCACAGTGTTTCACTTTGTGTGACTTATGGATGCCAACATCAAAACAGTGTAAGAAAAAAAACAGTCTCCCTCTGATGGGTACAGTAAAGGATATGCTGTACTGTATATGCTGTATGATTGCACACAAATTGGGTTTGTGTCTGAACAAACAAGCGTTGATTATCTGTTTACATGTCAGATGGAGGAAGCCAGCACTTAAGATTCCTTTCTTGCATCAACAATTGGGGCCAAGGCAGTCCTTTTTAGATTCATAAAGCCAAAGTACAAAACAGCCGCATCCTTTGGCAGAAATTCCACCTGCTTGGAAGGCAATTGGGCCAGTGTTTGAACTATAAAAATTCCTACCATTGCAGAACACAGTAGGCCCCCAGGGTCCACTTTTATAACACATCCAACCTGAACTTGCTCTGACTCAGGAATTTTATTAAAAACATTTTACACACGCAATGAGAAATTGCTGAGAAAGAAAAATCCACAAAATGAAAGGAAAGAAGCAGAAACAGATGCAGAAAAAGAGCGATAAAATGAAAATGTGATAATGAGTGAGAGAAGGAAAATCTGCAATTATGTTTACTTATGGGCTGGAGATCGGTGCTTAAATGTCTCTCGTGCTAAACCTGAGGCCTTATTTAACCAGCCAAAATGTTGTATTGCAGCAATGAGTAGACGGTCCAATCTTAGCCATAACCATATCTTGAACTATAGTTGACAGTCTAAAAATATGGTTTTTGTCTGTGATTTGTGAATTCACTTACAGGCTATTACACCTCCCTTCCACAAAGGGGTTTCCTTATTTTTTGCCACATACATAATGTTACAATGTCGGATGTTCATACTAAACGTGGCCAAAGTTTAAAATAATGCAGTGAACCAATTTAAAGGTAATCCCTGTGAGCAAAAATCTTAGACTGTTTCAGACTGTTCTAAACACTCAATTTCCAACAGTTTAGACATCAGATTTCAACTTGTGCCAGATTTTTTCATATGGCCATCTGCTCAAGGCATGGTACTGAAGTGTTTACATTACATACATTACAACATGTAGCTACATGCTAATGTCAGGAAAAGCAGTACTTTTTTTGCCTGGGTTAATTTCTCCCCAATTTCAGGTCACATTCCTGCTGAAACATGTCTGGTTGTTGGTTAAGAAGCTTTTATCTTTGATTTTTTTCAAGATAGAAATTGCTGCTATACTTGTTTTTTTTATTTTTTTATTATACAGTTACTCCCCCGGCTGCAATGACGGACAATACAGAGACACCAAGAGAGCTGATGCGGGAGACCCGTAAATGTTGACCAATAAGTGCCGACAGGGCTTTTTTTTGGCAACGGGCTTAAAGAGACAGGAGCTGTAGCAGAGAAACTTAGAAAGTAGGTGAATACAGGTGCAGCAACCATGGACAGTGTGAGGGAAAAAAAAGTAGGTAAAAGTTAAGCAGCGGTGTGGAATTGGGTGCATGTTCTGTTTACACACACAACTCCCCGTACACTCAGATGATAGATGAGGCTCTTGATGAAGAGGATTTGACAAATGAGAAGACCACAAGCTCAACCCCAACCCACCTGACCACCTGTCTATCTCTACCTGTCTGTTGAAACAAGATTTTTTGAAGCGAGATGCAGAGAAAAAGGCAGAGAGAGGGGAGCAAGAGTCTGTATACCAATCTATTACAAACATTGCACTCCCTGCCCACTGTCCTTCCACATACCCACCCCCCTCCTAACGCACCCATCTCACCCAGGATGGGGATCAGGTGTCTCCCTTTGATATCTAGAATGGGATCAAACAGAATGTAGGCATTTGATAGGGCCGCCCCACTGTCACAAGGACCCTTAATGGAGGAGTAGCATGACTGAGATCTGGGCCGAACAGTGTGTTTGAAGAGAAGAATGAGAGAAGGGAATTTACAACTACATGCTGTACAATGGGGCTGCTAGTGTGTGCTTTGAGTGTCTGGGGTATATTTCAGAGCTAATAGGCTGACAGGGAGGCGGTTTGCTTCTCTTTAGCTTAACATTAGTGTCAAAGCTGAACTTGCAGACACATCTGGAGCGTATTGGCTATTCGTGGATTTTACAGTGTTGAGACATTCTAGGAATGCATTAAAAGAGCAAAATACAAAAAGACAATCTTCAGCTTGGGAAAAGTTACAAATCTCCACATAGTGAAAGAATTTGAAGTTATTTTGCAGAGAAAGTTGATAATAAACTTTGGATCAACCTGTACCATCACAAACCCCTAAAATCTTTGTCCAGCCAGCCAGCCTCATATAGCTCAAAGCCAATCAGTTGGGCTTTGTTTGGAGTTATATGAATGCAAGCCATCAAGGGAATGTGGGTGGCATGGCCAGTGGCCAAAAAGCTACATAACCATATACTAAAATGCATGTTGTTTCTGTTCAAGTCTCTCTGCTGCCCCCAGTAATTGTTTTCAATTTGTGTGCTGGGGATTTTCAATTTTTTTTTGCTGAACTAATGGTTCTGCTAGTCTACATTGTAATTTAGTTATTGTTGTGTGGTCAATTACAGTGGCATGTTACTTTCCAAATTATAGCTGTAGAAAGATGAAGAGATACAGACAGATCATATTCAGTGTGTTATATGTAAAAAAAAATATTGTTGTACTCGGGAAAAATGTATACTGTTGTTCTTTTGCAATTGTAGACTGTCAAAGATCAACTTTTTAAGTCTAATTCATTGGTGGTATGTTATTTTGTTAATTTTATTTCTTTTTATATTATTTTTGGCAGCAGTGGTACTCAACCATTTTATTTCAGACTGCATCTTCAGAACACAAGAATTAGTTACTTGCAAAATGTAATGTGCAAAATAATTTTTTTTTGTTTTGTGAAAGTTTTGTGATCGTTAGGAGCCAAAATAAATAGTAACACTTGTGGGGACTATATTCTTGTCTTCATATGGAAAACAAGTCTCCACATGATGACGCGTACACCTTTTGTCCCCACAATATAATGAATTGCACGCACTCACACACAATCTTCTTAGAAATGCTGATTGAAAGTGTCATGGCAAGATGCCAGATAACCTAAAGGTGTTTCTCTTTTTTTAACCTAGCACAGGTCACATTCATACAGTGTTTCTTTCTTCTTTTTCCTAAGCATATGAATTCTAATGTTTGACAAATGTTGCAAAAGAGGGTGCTGGGAGGTTTGTAATATGATAACTGAAAAGACAATTGTCATGTTGAGATTTTTACACAAAGTGAACAGACTCTGAGCAACTGAATCCTTTTGAAACCTTAGTTTACCTGACTTATTTTTACAGACTACACACACACACACACACACACACACACACACACACACACACACACACACACACACACACACACACACACACACACACACACACACACACACACACACACACACACACACATGAACAGACCATAATAGTGCTTTAGACTGCACACAGAGTGCAAGTTGCAGACAAGTTCTCACATTTCCCAAATGCTTACATTCCACTTGCTAGCTCGTTCTGCCCCAGTCTCAGTGTCAGTCTTCTGAGTTTACACAGTAAGACAACCAAGCCGTGGGATGACAAGGTGACATCCAAGGCTTTACAGTTCTGATGGATACTCACACAGAGTTGAATCACATGGTATTTGGGTCTCTGGACATACACAAGCTGGGAAATCTTACTAAGATCTACACTTTGAGGGAGCAGAGACAAGGGAGACTTTAAAGCAATAAAGAGTCACTACAGAATTCACGTGGCTGGGCCGATTCACCAAAGATCAGAATAACCTCTCTAAGCGACCAGTGCTGCTGTTAAATCTACCATTATTTCCCAGCCAGCAAGGCCAACTGCCCACAGACTTGTTTCATAAAGATGACAGCTCTCTAATTCACTATGTATACATACAGAAAGTACACATGTATTATACAATAAATCCCTCCTCACCTAGCTATTAACATGGACCTTTTTTTCCGCAGTGGCCTTTCAGCCTGTCAAATCAGACAAAATATACTGTTTGGATTATAGGGTACGTTTAGCTATTAAAGTGGAAGAGGAAGTTCCGGCGCTGACGTACAGTAAACGTGCACACAATAAACTGATAAAGTGTTTGCACGTGTGTGTTTACTATCTATTCATCAATCTCAACTTCTCATATGTCATAGTTAACCCTGACATATTTGCATTCTGTGTGTCTTCCTGTGTGCAATGAGAATAAATATGGATGTTTCTATCTGCTTATCTTTATGAGGACTATCTGAAATATTAGACCTTACGATTCGGGACATTTTAGGCTGTGAGGACATTTTGGCCAGTACTCACTTCTTCAAAAGACGGGTTTAAACAAGGGTAACATTTAAAGTCAACACTTTACATGAGTACATTTTTACATACTTTACATTTACATACTTGTCCTTTACTGTTTCCATTTTGTGCTTCTTTGTTCTGCTCTACATTTCAGAGTATGATATTGTACTTTAGAGCTAGCATATAAATGTAGTGGACTGAAGTTACTAGTTTGATGACAGTTTTAGATATGACATTTGATGAGCTTGTACTCTATGGTGAATTGCTATAGGGAAAAGTACCGAATAGTGTATAAAGTAGTTAAAATGAGCCCCACCTCACTCATCTAGAACAGTAAAAGACTGCTCACACATTAAAGCATCATTAATAAAAATCCAATTCTGCTCCATAGTAGGGGTTAGAATAACCAGAGGCTTCACAATATGATATCATCACTATACTTATGTCGCAATAAAACAATTTATTACTTTTTTCCTAATTTCAAATTATGTCCTCAAAGAAAAACTTTGTCAACATCTGTTTTTATCTAAAGAGATACATGTTTGTTTATCTCACTTACATTTTATTGCTACAAAATGGGATTGTCAAGCAGACAAACTGACCAACACATGCATAATAATAGATTGATACTTGGTGTCTGTGTATCGATACACTGTTGCCCTGGGAAATATGGCGAAACTATGTTGCATCAGGTTTT